>NC_069502.1:231303818-231406318 GCF_027579735.1 Bombina bombina
TGAAACCGTGCCGTAACCTCTGGAGGAAACGAGCCACCCTCCGGAGAAGGAGTAAAGGCCATAGGGACACCTGCGTGCGTAGCCGAGAAAGGGTCTGGGTCACGCTCCTCACGGATCATGGAAACCTCAGAGGCAGATGGCTCAACGCAATCTAAGCTCCCTGATTTGGGAGAAGAGAGTACTCTAGAACGGCAATCGGAACTTAACTGATGGGCATTGATTACCCGGGCCATTTCATATTCATCACAAGATGCATTCTCCGTATCGAAGGCATCAGTGTCTCGCATATCAAAATCCTCCATAATCTTGGGATTACAAAAATGATAAAAACTAACGGGCACCTTTTAACACCCCCAGTGGCTGGGGCACTCACCACCTCCTGTGAACCAGACAACCCATGAGCGACTCTCTCTGTCACACACAGTCAGCATAGGGAAGTGAAAAACAACGTAACCGCATCAGTCACGAGGTGCACCGTGCCAGTCACAAAAAGGGAGCGCAATCTTGAGAGATTGCATCATTAAGAGAATGCCGCTATGTTCCGTAAACGCCGTGAGCCTAGGCATAGCTACACATTAGCAGATAGAACCATATAACAAACATGATTCAAGTCCCCCCTGTTCAATAACCCCTCTCAGGAGATATTAGCGATGTTGGGTGGACATGATTCGTTACAGCTAATCCTGTCCTCCCGGCACTTGGTAAATCCACCCCTTTGACTGTCAAAAGGAATGAAAACATCCCAAAAGGTATATTCTTACTTTTGGATCTTTTGTCTTGAGGTAGAAATGCTCTCTTACCAAAGTGACTGTGGCAATGATAGCATCTAGTACTGGACCAAACAAAACAAAAAAGCAGCAGCACACTTAAAAGTTAAACATTTATTGTGCATCAAAATACAAAAAAACATGGCAACGTTTCGGACACAATGCCATTATTCACGATATACATACATTGTATCACTCCCACTATTTGAACTATACATTGCCACACAAAGACTTAACCCCAAAATTCACCCATTTATTCCCAAAATCACACCAACCCCGTCTTCAACAAAGAAAAGCCTTCACTTCTAATGTTTTGACCACCCTGTACAAAATGTAATGCCACTGGGGATTTCAAATTCTTCCTCCTAACACTAGATTTATCCTCTTATGTACACTACTGGTGGTCTCTATTTTGATTTTTGGATATTTTGATTTTTGGATATTTTTATTGAGGGCTGTTGTACAAAGCCCTAAGCAGATTTGCACACAGGTATTTAGTGGACTGGTGCTTGATATTGATTACTGTTTGATTGCCACTCAGGGTCTTAACCTTAAAAAGGAAACAACAACAGTCTGCTTTTAGAAACAATATCTGCTCATCATGACTTTTGTCATGAGGAAGGAATAGCAAGTGCAGCCATAGTAGTGCACTTTTGATTAATGCGCACCATTTCCACAGCTGCATCACAAAAGAAGCTGGCAGCGGTCTTAACGAGCTTAAAGTGAATGTAAATTTTGATGCTAAAGTGCCCGTTTTTTAAAATTTAGATTAAAAACAGGGGCACTTTAATTCATCAAAATTTACATTTCACTTGTGCTGTGAAAAAAAACTTACCTTTTAATCTTGACAGCCGCTGCAGCTTCCTCCACCCGTCGCAAAGCCTCTTCCTGGGTCTAAAATGAGGAATCCAACTTCCTCCAATCAAGGCATTGAATCAGACACTGATTCCCCCGGGTGGGGGGGGAGACGTGATTAGAGGATGACCTGCAAATTGAACCGTTGTAAACCGAGGGCCACCTGTATTCTGTGAATCCTTGCACATTCTCAGTAGGAGCTGATGACTCAAAAAGTGTATATATAAAAAGACTGTGCACATTTTGTTAATGGAGGTAAACTGGAAAGTTGTTTAAAATTGCTGCTCTATCTGAATTATAAAAGTTTAATTTTGACTTGAGTGCCCCTTTAACACTTCCTAGAACAATATGTAGTGTTCTACAAAGAAAACTGTGCCAGCCCTGTGGAATTATGAAATAGGGGCAGTGTAATACTTTGCAATATTATAACATTTTCTGTTATTAAAAAATGTTACTTAAGCTATCCAAAGCACAAATTGCATAATTTAAAATAAAATTGATTTAATTATAATTTGTGGAACAAACATTGAAAAACATGAACTATTTACTAATTTTAGGTTAATATTTGCTTAAAATGTTAGCCAAGTGGTCAGTAAAAATCAACCGGGTAGCATTACCATTAAAAAGTTCTGGGGATATGTGTTACTAAGCGGTACACAACGCCCTGAAACGCCTGCTCATTTAACCCGTTGGGAGATATTAGAAACGTGGGTTCTCATCGATGTATGGGAGCGTGCCTTCTCTTTGACCCAGAAGGCCATACACTGCACAACACTGTACGAGGTTTACTTTAAACTTCTATCTCACTGGTACTATGTACCTACTAGATTGGCAAGGATATTCCTGAGTGCGTCCCCCGAGTGCTGGAGAAAATGTGGTCAGAGGTAACGCGTTTCATATCTGGTGGGAGTGTCCTGTGATTCAACCCTTGTGGCAGAAATGCTTCAAAGTCTTAACGAGCATTGGTATCCAATTACCTAAATCGCCTACCTCAGCTCTCCTGCACCTAAATATCCACACTTTACCTAAACACCAATCATATATCTGTATATATTTATTTATGACTATCAAGCACGCCATTGCTTGCTTGTGGAAATAAGAGTTCTCTCCTAGTTGGTCTATAGTCTGCAACACAGTGGCGTACATATATACCATGGAGAAGGACATTTTCTATAAATTAAACAATTCTGATTTGTTTGAGCTTGTCTGGGTGGACTGGAAAGAATACGACACTGATTGGAAACCCAACACAACTACCCAAGACGTCTAACTAATGGACTGCGCCCTCATATACATTAATAAATAACATAATAAGGTACCGCTTGAGGCCTAACCCTCTTCTCATTTTCTCCATTCCCCCCCTTTTATTTTTTTCCCCCATCCCCCTATCAGTTCCTCTGCCCCCCTACCTCCCATCGATATAAGCACTTGTAATTTCAAGAGGGCATGAAGCCCCTCTTATTACCTTATGTTACCTTTACGCTCTATCACCCAATATCTAATAAACTATATTTGAGTTTTTTTGTTGAGACCACGAAAAGGTTATCAGGATCTCTAATTATCCCTCTCTATCACTCTTGCCACCTAGTTTTGTGGCATAAGAGTGACACCTGGTTTTATTCAGCAGGTTTACTTTCAGGTTACCAAGTTCTTTCACTGTTACCCCCGAACCTGTTAGCATTTGGGTATTTCAATATTTTTAGCATATATATGATGATGCAATATAGTGGAAATTGTCATTTTATGTCTGTTCTCCATACTTAAAAACTACAATAAAAATTTTTTTTTTTAAAAAGTGCTGGGGAAAAACAGAATTTATGTTTACCTGATAAATTTCTTTCTCCTACGGTGTGTCCGGTCCACGGCTTCATCCTTACTTGTGGGATATTCTCATTCCCTACAGAAAATGGCAAAGAGAGCACAACAGCAGAGCTGTCCATATAGCTCCCCCTCTAGCTCCGCCCCCCAGTCATTCGACCGACGGTCAGGAGAAAAAGGAGAACCATAGGGTGCAGTGGTGACTGTAGTGTATAAAAAACAAAAATTATAAACCTGACTAAAAGCCAGGGCGGGCCGTGGACCGGACACACCGTAGGAGAAAGAAATTTATCAGGTAAACATAAATTCTGTTTTCTCCTACATTGGTGTGTCCGGTCCACGGCTTCATCCTTACTTGTGGGAACCAATACCAAAGCTTTAGGACACTGATGAAGGGAGGGAACAAGTCAGGTAACCTAAACGGAAGGCACCACTGCTTGTAAAACCTTTCTCCCAAAAATAGCCTCCGAAGAAGCATAAGTATCGAATTTGTAAAATTTGGCAAAAGTATGCAGAGAAGACCACGTCGCTGCCTTACAGATCTGTTCAACAGAAGCCTCGTTCTTGAAGGCCCATGTGGAAGCCACAGCTCTAGTAGAATGAGCAGTAATTCGTTCAGGAGGCTGCCGTCCGGCAGTCTCATAAGCCAATCGGATGATGCTTTTTAACCAGAAGGAAAGAGAGGTAGCCGTAGCTTTCTGACCTCTCCTCTTACCAGAATAGACGACAAACAATGAAGATGTCTGTCTGAAATCTTTTGTTGCTTCTAAATAGAATTTTAAAGCACGAACCACATCTAGATTGTGTAACAAGCGTTACTTTTTAGAAACTGGATTAGGACACAGAGAAGGAACAACTATCTCCTGGTTAATATTCCTATTGGAAACCACTTTCGGAAGAAAACCAGGTTTGGTACGAAAAACAACCTTATCTGTATGGAACACCAGATAGGGTGAATTACACTGCAAAGCAGACAATTCAGAAACTCTTCTAGCAGAAGAAATAGCAACCAAAAACAAAACTTTCCAAGATAGTAACTTAATATCTATGGAATGTAAAGGTTCAAACGGAACCCCTTAAAGAACAGAAAGAACTAGATTTAAACTCCATGGAGGAGTCACAGGTCTGTAGACAGGCTTGATTCTGACCAATGCCTGTACGAACGCCTGAACATCTGGCACAGCTGCCAGACGTTTATGTAACAAGACAGACAGAGCAGATATCTGTCCCTTTAAAGAACTAGCTGACAGACCTTTCTCCAAACCTTCTTGGAGAAAGGAAAGAATCCTTGGAATTCTAATTTTACTCCATGAGTAACCCTTGGATTCGCACCAATAGAGATATTTCTGCCATATCTTATGGTAAATTCTCCGCGTTACAGGCTTTCTAGCCTGGACCAGAGTATCTATAACCGATTCCGAAAACACACACTTAGATAGAATCAAGCGTTCAATCTCCAAGCAGTCAGCTGCAGAGAAACTAGGTTTGGATGTTCGAATGGGCCTGTCTCAATGGTAGCTTCCATGGTGGAACCGATGACATATTCACCAGATCTGCATACCAAGTCCTGCGTGGCCACGCAGGAGCTATTAGAATCACCGAAGCCCTCTCCTGTTTGATCCTGGCTACTAGCCTGGGGAGTAGAGGAAGCGGTGGAAAGACATACGCTAGATTGAATGACCAAGGCACTACCAATGCATCCACCAATATCGCCTTGGGATCCCTGGACCTGGACCCGTAGCGTGGAACTTTGGAGTTCTGACGAGACGCCATCAGATCCAGATCTGGAATGCCCCATAGTTGAGTTAGCTGGGCAAAGACCTCCGGGTGAAGTTCCCACTCCCCCGGATGGAAAGTCTGACGACTCAAATAATCCGCCTCCCAGTTGTCTACTCCTGGGATGTGAATTGCAGATAGATGGCAGGAGTGATCCTCCGCCCATTTGATGATCTTTGATACTTCTCTCATCGCCAGGGAACTCTTCGTTCCTCCCTGATGATTGATGTACACTACAGTCGTCATGTTGTCCGACTGAAATCTTATGAACTTGGCCTTCGCTAGTTGAGGCCAAGCCAGGAGCGTATTGAATATCGCTCTTCGTTCCAAAATGTTTATCGGGAGAAGAGATTCTTCCCGAGACCATAGACCCTGAGCTTTCAGGGAGTCCCACACACCGCCCCAGCCTAGGAGACTGGCGTCGGTCGTGACAATGATCCCCTCTGGTCTGCGGAAACTCATTCCCTGCGACAGGTGATCCTGATCCAACCACCAGAGAATCGAGTCTCTGGTTTCCTGGTCCATCTGTATCTGGGGGAGACAAGTCTGCATAATCCCCATTCCATTGCTTGAGCATGCACAATTGCAGTGGTCTTAGATGAATTCTGGCAAATGGGACAATGACCATTGCCGCCACCATTAGACCTATAACCTCCATGCACTGCGCCACAGACGGCTGAGCAATGGCATGAAGAACTCTACAAGCTTTTGAGAGTTTTGACTTCCTGACCTCCGTCAGAAAGATCTTCATTTCTGCTGAATCTATTATTGTTCCCAGGAAGGGAACCCTTGTGACCAGGGACAGAGAACTTTATTTTTTACGTTCACCTTCCACCCGTGAGACCTTAGAAAGGCTAGAACAATATCCGTGTGAGCCTTGGCTCTGGGAAGAGACGATGCCTGTATCAAGATGTCGTCTAGGTAGGGCGCTACTGCAATGCCCCGCGGTCTTAGTACCGCTAGAAGTGACCCTAGCACCTTTGTGAAAATTCTTGGAGCGGTGGCCAACCCGAAGGGAAGGGCCACAAACTGGTAATGCTTGTCCAGAAAGGCGAATCTTAGGAACTGATGGTGATTTTTGTGGATTGGAATATGCAGGTATGCATCCTTTAGGTCCACAGTAGTCATATATTGACCTTCCTGGATCATAGGCAGAATGATGGAACTCTTAGAAATTTGTTTAGGATTTTTAAGTCCAGAATTGGCCTGAACATTCCCTCCTTTTTGGGAACTACAAACAGGTTTGAGTAAAAACCCAGTCCTTGTTCTGCTTTTGGAACTGGGTGAATCACTCCCATTTTGATAAGGTCTTCTACGCAATGTAAGAATGCCTGTTTCTTTGTCTGGTCTGAAGACAAGCGAGAAAGATGGAACCTTCCCTTTGGTGGAAGGTCCTTGAATTCTAGGAGATACCCCTGAGAGACAATCTCTAAAGCCCAGGGGTCTGGATCAAGCCTGAACAAAGAAAGAGAGTCTGCCCCCCACCAGATCCGGTCCCGGATCGGGGGCTATCCTTTCATGCTGACTTGGTTGGAGCAGCAGGCTTCTTGGCCTGTTTTCCCTTGTTCCAGCCATGCAATGGTTTCCATGCTGGTTTGGACTGGGATGTGTTACCCTCTTGTCTAGAGGCTGTAGAGCCAGAAGCCGGTCCGTTCCTGAAATTGCGAAAGGAACGAAAATTAGACTTATTTTTTGCTTTGAAAGGTCTATCCTGTGGAAGGGCGTGGCCCTTTCCCCCAGTGATGTCTGAAATAATCTCTTTCAATTCTGGTCCGAATAGGGTCTTACTCTTGATAGGAATATTAAGCAATTTATTTTTGGACGACACGTCCGCCGACCAAGATTTTAGCCAAAGCGCTCTGCGCGCCACTATTGCAAAACCTGAATTTTTCGCCGCTAATTTCGCTAATTGAAAAGCGGCATCTAAAATAAAGGAATTAGCCAACTTCAGTGCATGAATTCTGTCCATGACCTCCTCATAAGGAGTCTCTTTCTGAAGCGAATTTTCTAGTTCATCGAACCAAAAAGACGCCGCCGTGGTGACAGGAATAATACACGAAATTGGTTGCAGAAGGTAACCTTGCTGAACAAATATTTTCTTAAGTAAACCTTCTAGTTTTTTATACATAGGATCTTTGAAAGCGCAACTGTCCTCTATTGGTATAGTTGTGCGCTTAGCTAATGTAGAAACTGCCCCCTCTACCTTAGGGACCGTCTGCCATGCGTCCCTTCTGGGGTCAACAATGGGGAACATTTTCTTAAATATAGGAGGGGGAACAAATGGTACACCTGGCTTCTCCCACTCCTTAGTCACTATATCCGCCACCCTCTTGGGTATCGGAAACGCCTCAGACTGCACTGGAACTTCTAAAAATTTGTCCATTTTGCACAATTTTTCTGGAATCACCAAAGGATCACAATCATCCAGAGCAGTTAGCACCTCCTTAAGTAGGGCGCGGAGGTGTTCTAGTTTAAATTTAAATGCAATGGTATCAGTCTCTGCCTGCTGAGAAACTTTTCCTGTGTCAGAAATTTCTCCCTCAGACAGACCCTCCCTCACCGCCAACTCAGATTGATGCGAGGGTACCACAGATGAATTATCCCCTGCGTCTGCTTGCTCATCCTCTGTATATAAAACTGAGCAATCACGCTTTCTAGGATAAACAGGCAGCTTGGATAAAAATGCTTCTAAATAATTATTCATTACTGCCGCTAATTGCTGCATAGTAACAGCCATAGGCGCGTCAGATGTACTAGGTATCGCTGGCGCGGGCAAAGCTGGCGTTGACACAGAAGGAGAGGATGATGAACTATCCCCACTACCTTCATTTGAAGAATCATCTTGGGCAACATTTTTAAATATGACAGTACTGTCCTTTATTTGTTTGGACCCTATGGCACAATTTGCACAAACATTTAATGGTGGAACCACCTTATCCTCCATGCACACAGAACATAAGCTATCTGAAGGCACAGACATGTTAGACAAACCTAGGCAGCTTTTTTAATGCAAAAAAAATAATTTTAGACAAAAACGTTACTGTCTCTTTAAATAATAAAGAAGCACACTTTATTACTGAAACGTCAGAAAAACAATAAAGCAATATCCAATTTTTCTGAAATTTCCACCGTAGTGTCTTAAAGCTATGAAAATATTGCACACCAAGTTTTATAAAAATTGACCCTTAAATGCCCAAACCGGAGCTGGTAACAGCAATCAACCGGTCAATACACTACAGTCCCCTGCCACAGTCTCCACCGCAGCTTTTACCTTCCTTATGGGTAATGCAAAAACGAATAAACCTCTTATAAGTCCTTTTCTAAGCCTCTTGACTTCCCACGTGAAGCTGCATGAACCTTCTGCTGAAAGTCAACTGCGCAACTGAGGGGCGAAAATGATAAAAAGCCCACAATAGTGTCAACCAGCATAGAGCCCTAGTTACAAGCCTTAATTCTGTTACTGAGTCTAAGAAAAAGCTTACCTATCCCCCTAAGGGATAACTGACAGTCTTCTAGCATTACTTGGTCTTGTTAGAATAGTGACTGATCATACCTGAAGCAGATAAGCCTGCAAACTGTTCCCCCTTGAAAGTTCTCTGGTTCAACAATCCTACGTGGGAACAGCAAAGGATTTTAGTTATTGGTGCTAAAATCATATTCCTCATGAACAGAAATCTCCTTCATTTTCTGTTGCAGAGTAAATAGTACAAATCGGCACTATTTTAAAATAACAAACTCTTGATAGAAGAAATAAAAAACTACAACTAACACCACATACTCTTTACCATCCCCGTGGAGATGCTACTTGTACAGAGCGGCAAAGAGAATGACTGGGGGGCGGAGCTAGAGGGGGAGCTATATGGACAGCTCTGCTGTTGTGCTCTCTTTGCCATTTCCTGTAGGGAATGAGAATATCCCACAAATAAGGATGAAGCCGTGGACCGGACACACCAATGTAGGAGAAATACAATATATGCACTAGCCTATTAAAGGAAGCACCATCTGGGGGTCCATGAGTCTCAGATAACCAATTCTCAGAAAAGCAATCATTTAACTCCAATGCATCCAACTTAACTACTGGGGATCTAGACAGGTCACTCGGTAAGGAAGACCATAATTGCATGCAAAAGACCCCCTTCTGCCGCATGCAAGCATCTCAAGTTTACCTGGAGGAGACATGGCAGCCATCAGCTCAGATATAGCAGAGTGAATATATTTTATTAATTTTTTTGTGATGGTTCAGCAGAACTCCAAGGGATACAGGTTTGGGAAGCGACAGAGACCTGACCGCTCTAACCCACGGGCAGCACAGCAAATTCCTGTCTAGGATTTGATATAGAGTTAGTGCAGGAGATACACAGTGGAAAAGGAGAACGCACAGGTATATCCTTACAAATTAAACAGTTATATGAGCGGCTTACATTATCAGTAGATCTGCCCTCCAATTCTCCAGCTGATGGTCAATAGACTTGAGCTGCACCTTATTTGCTCCATTTTAGTAGCTTTAGAGTAACAGGAAGGAATTATAGCAAGTAAGGACAGTAATACTGATAGAAATAGTTAAGCAAAGACAGCAGCGTAAAGACACATAGTATAATATGGTTAATGCCAGCGGGGAAACAGGTAACAATACACAAAAACATAATTTATGTAAGAATTTACATGATAAATTAATTTCTTTCATATTGGCAAGAGTCCATGAGCTAGTGACGTATGGGATATACAATCCTACCAGGAGGGGCAAAGTTTCCCAAACCTCTAAATGCCTATAAACACACCCCTAACCACACCCACAATTCAGTTTAACGAATAGCCAAGTAGTGGGGTGATAAAGAAAGGAGTAAAAAGCATCAACAAAGGAATTTGGAAATAATTGTGCTTTATACAAAAAATCATAATCACCATAAAAAAAGGTGGACCTCATGGACTCTTGCCAATATGAAAAATGAATTTATCAGGAAATTCTTACATAAATTATGTTTTCTTTCATGTAATTGGCAAGAGTCCATGAGCTAGTGACGTATGGGATATCAATACCCAAGATGTGGAACTCCACGCAAGAGTCACTAGAGAGGGAGGGATAAAAAAACAACAACAAAATTCAGCTGAAAAAATAATCCACAACCCAAATTATAAGTTTATTCTTTAATGACAAGAAAAACTTAAAAAACATCAGCAGAAGAATCAAACTGAAACAGCTGCCTGAAGAACTTTTCTACCAAAAACTGCTTCTGAAGAAGCAAATACATAAAAACGGTAGAATTTAGTAAATGTTTGCAAAGAGGACCAAGTTGCCGCTTTGCAAATCTGATAAACTGAAGCTTCATTCTTAAAAGCCCACGAAGTGGAGACTGATCTAGTAGAATGAGCTGTAATTCTCTGAGGCGGGGTCTGACCGGACTCCAAATAAGCTTGATGAATCAAAAGCTTTAACCAAGAAGCCAAGGAAATAGCAGAAGCCTTATGACCTTTCCTAGGACCAAAAAATATAACAAATAGACTAGAAGTCTTCCTGAAATCTTTAGTAGCTTAAACACAATATTTCAAAGCTCTCACCACATCCAAAGAATGTAAGGATATGTCCAAAGAATTCTTAGGATTAGGACACAAGGGAGGGACAACAATTTCTCTACTAATGTTGTTAGAATTCACAACCTTAGGTAAAAATTTAAATGAAGTCCGCAAAACCGCCTTATCCTGATGAAAAATTAGAAAAGGAGATTCACAAGAAAGAGCAAATAGCTCAGAAACTCTTCTAGCAGAAGAGATGGCCAAAAGGAACAACACTTTTCCAAGAAAGAAGTTTAATGTCCAAAGAATGCATAGGCTCAAATGGAGGAGCCTGTAACGCCTTCAAAACCAAATTAAGACTCCAAGGAGGAGAAATTGATTTAATGACGGGCTTAATGCGAACTAAAGCCTGTACAAAACAATGAATATCAGGTTTAGCAATCTTTCTGTGAAATAAAAAAGAAAGAGCAGAGATTTGTCCCTTCAAGGAACTTGCAGACAATCCCTTATCCAAACCATCCTGAAGAAACTGTAAAATTCTAGGGATTCTAAAAGAATGCCAAAAGAATTTATGAGAAGAACACCATGAAATGTAGGTCTTCCAAACTCGATAATTAATCTTTCTACAGACAGATTTACGAGCTTGTAACATAGGTTTAATCACTGAGTCAGAGAAACCTCTATGACTTAGCACTAAGCGTTCAATTTCCATACCTTCAAATTTAATGATTTGAGATCCTGATGGAAAAACGGACCTTGAGACAGTAGGTTGGCAAATGGACATCCGAACAAGATCCGCATACCAAAACCTGTGGGGCCATGCTGGAGCCACCAGCAACACAAACGATTGTTCCATGATGATGATTTTGGAGATCACTCTTGGAAGAAGAACTAGAGGCGGGAAAATGCAAGCAGGATGATAACACCAAGGAAGTGTCAGCGCATCCACTGCTTCCGCCTGAACATCCCTGGACCTGGATAGGTATCTGGGAAGTTTCTTGCTTAGATAAGAGGCCATCAGATCTATCTCTGGAAGACCCCACATCTGAACAATCTGAGAAAACACATCTGGATGGAGGGACCACTCCCCTGGATGTAAAGTCTGACGGCTGAGATAATCCGCCTCCCAATTGTCTACACCTGGGATATGCACCGCAGAGATTAGACAAGAGCTGGATTCCACCCAAGCAAGTATCCGAGATACTTCTTTCATAGCTTGGGGACTGCGAGTCCTACCCTGATGATTGACATATGCCAAAGTTGTGATAGTCTGTCTGAAAGCAAATGAACGGTTCTCTCTTCAACAGAGGCCAAAACTGAAGAGCTCTGAGAATTGCACGGAGCTCTAAAATATTGATTGGTAATCTCGCCTCTTGAGATTTCCAAACCCCTTGCGCTGTCAGAGATTTCCAAACAGCTGCCGAACCTGAAAGACTTGTATCTGTAGTGATCACAGTCCAGGTTGGCCGAACAAAGGAAGCCCCTTGAACTAAACGCTGGTGATTTAACCACCACGTCAGTGTGTCGAACATTGGGATTTAAGGATATTAATTGTGATATCTTTGTATAATCCCTGCACCATTGATTCAGCATACAAAGCTGGAGAGGTCTCATGTGAAAACGAGCAAAAGGAATAGCGTCTGATGCTGCAGTCATGAGGCCTAAAACTTCCATGCACATAGCCACTGAAGGGAATGACTGAGACTGAAGATGCCGACAGGCTGCAACCAATTTCAAACGTCTCTTGTCAGTTAGAGACAGAGTCATGGACACTGAAACTATCTGGAAGCCAAGATATCGTCCAAAAAAGGAAACACCGCAATACCCTGCTCTCTGATTACAGAGAGTAGGGCACCTAGAACCTTTGAAAAGATTAGTGGAGCTGTTGCTAGGTCAAATGGAAGAGCAACAAATTGGTAATGCTTTTACAGAACGATTAAAAATTTTCAGATCCAGAACTGGTCTGAATGAATTTTCCTTCTTTGGGACAATGAATATATTTGAATAAAACCCCAGACATTGTTCAAGAAAAGGAACTGGCATGATTACCCCTGAAGACTCCAGGTCTGAAACACACTTCAGGAAAGCCTGAGCTTTTACTGGATTTGCTGGGATACGCGAGAGAAAAAAAATCTTCTCACAGGAGGTCTTACTCTGAATCCTATTCGATACCCTTGAGAGACAATGCTCTGAATCCATTGATTTTGGACAGAATTTATCCAAATATCCTTGAAAAACCCTAATCTGCCCCCTACCAGCTGAGCTGGAATGAGGGCCGCACCTTCATGCGGACTTAGGGGCAGACTTTGGTTTTTAAAAGGCTTGGATTTATTCCAATTTGAGAAAGGCTTCAAATTGGAAACAGACTGCTTGGGGGAAGGATTAGATTTTTGTTCCTTATTTTGACGAAAGGAACGAAAACGGTTAGAAGCCTTAGATTTACCCTTAGGTTTTTTATCCTGAGGCAGAAAAACTCCCTTTCCCCCAGTAACAGTTGAAATAATAGAATCCAACTGAGAACCAAATAAATTATTATCTTGGAAAGAAAGAGATAATAATCTAGACTTAGATGTCATATCAGCATTCCAAGATTTAAGCCACAAAGCTCTTCTAGCTAAAATAGCTAAAGACATGGATCTAACATCAATTTTGATAATATCAAAAATAGCATCACAAATAAAATGATTAGCATGTTGCAGTAAGCGAACAATGCTAGATATGTCCGAATCCAATTCTTGTTGCACTAAATTCTCCAACCAAAAAGTTGATGCAGCCGCAACATCAGCCAAAGAAATTGCAGGCCTAAGAAGATGACCTGAATATAAATAGGCTTTCCTTAGATAAGATTCAAGTTTCCTATCTAAAGGGTCTTTAAAAGAAGTACTATCTTCCATAGGAATAGTGGTACGTTTAGCAAGAGTAGAAATAGCCCCATCAACTTTGGGGATCTTTTCCCAAAACTCTATAGAAATTGCTGGTAAAGGAAACAATTTTTTAAACATTGAAGAAGGAATAAAAGGAGTACCTAGCTTATTCCATTCCTTTGAAATCATATCAGAAATAGCATCAGGCATAGGAAAAACCTCTGGAGTAACCACAGGAGGTTTAAAAAAAGCATTTAAAGTTTACTAGTCTTAACATCAAGAGGACTGGCTTCCTCAATATCCAAAGTAATTAATACTTCTTTTAACAAAGAACGAATATACTCAATTTTAAATAAATAAGTAGATTTGTCAGTGCCCATATCTGAGGAAGGATCTTCTGAATCAGATAGATCCTCATCAGAGGAGGATAAATCATTATGTTGTCGGTCATTTGAAATTTCATCAACTTTATGAGAAGTTTTAAAAACATAATTTATGTAAGAACTTACCTGATAAATTCATTTCTTTCATATTAGCAAGAGTCCATGAGCTAGTGACGTATGGGATATACATTCCTACCAGGAGGGGCAAAGTTTCCCAAACCTCAAAATCCTATAAATACACCCCTCACCACACCCACAATTCAGTTTAACGAATAGCCAAGAAGTGGGGTGATAAAAAAGTGCGAAAGCATATAAAATAAGGAATTGGAATAATTGTGCTTTATACAAAAATCATAACCACCACAAAAAAAAGGTGGGCCTCATGGACTCTTGCTAATATGAAAGAAATGAATTTATCAGGTAAGTTCTTACATAAATTATGTTTTCTTTCATGTAATTAGCAAGAGTCCATGAGCTAGTGACGTATGGGATAATGATTACCCAAGATGTGGATCTTTCCACGCAAGAGTCACTAGAGAGGGAGGGATAAAATAAAGACAGCCAATTCCTGCTGAAAATAATCCACACCCAAAATAAAGTTTAATGAAAAACATAAGCAGAAGATTCAAACTGAAACCGCTGCCTGAAGTACTTTTCTACCAAAAACTGCTTCAGAAGAAGAAAATACATCAAAATGGTAGAATTTAGTAAAAGTATGCAAAGAGGACCAAGTTGCTGCTTTGCAAATCTGATCAATCGAAGCTTCATTCCTAAACGCCCAGGAAGTAGAAACTGACCTAGTAGAATGAGCTGTAATCCTTTGAGGCGGAGTTTTACCCGACTCAACATAGGCAAGATGAATTAAAGATTTCAACCAAGATGCCAAAGAAATGGCAGAAGCTTTCTGGCCTTTTCTAGAACCGGAAAAGATAACAAATAAACTAGAAGTCTTTCGGAAAGACTTAGTAGCTTCAACATAATATTTCAAAGCTCTAACAACATCCAAAGAATGTAACGATTTCTCCTTAGAATTCTTAGGATTAGGACATAATGAAGGAACCACAATTTCTCTACTAATGTTGTTGGAATTCACAACTTTAGGTAAAAATTCAAAAGAAGTTTGCAACACTGCCTTATCCTGATGAAAAATCAGAAAAGGAGACTCACAAGAAAGAGCAGATAATTCAGAAACTCTTCTGGCAGAAGAGATTGCCAAAAGGAACAAAACTTTCCAAGAAAGTAATTTAATGTCCAATGAATGCATAGGTTCAAACGGAGGAGCTTGAAGAGCCCCTAGAACCAAATTCAAACTCCAAGGAGGAGAAATTGACTTAATGACAGGTTTTATACGAACCAAAGCTTGTACAAAACAATGAATATCAGGAAGATTAGCAATCTTTCTGTGAAAAAGAACAGAAAGAGCAGAGATTTGTCCTTTCAAGGAACTTGCGGACAAACCTTTATCTAAACCATCCTGAAGAAACTGTAAAATTCTTGGAATTCTAAAAGAAAAATGATGAGAAAGACACCAAGAAATATAAGTCTTCCAGACTCTATAATATATCTCTCTGGATACAGATTTACGAGCCTGTAACATAGTATTAATCACAGAGTCAGAGAAACCTCTTTGACTAAGAATCAAGCGTTCAATCTCCATACCTTTAAATTTAAGGATTTGAGATCCTGATGGAAAAAAGGACCTTGCGACAGAAGGTCTGGTCGTAGCGGAAGAGTCCACGGATGGCAAGAGGCCATCCGGACAAGATCCGCATACCAAAACCTGTGAGGCCATGCCGGAGCTACCAGCAGAACAAACGAGCATTCCTTCAGAATCTTGGAGATTACTCTTGGAAGAAGAACTAGAGGCGGAAAGATATAAGCAGGATGATACTTCCAAGGAAGTGATAATGCATCCACTGCTTCCGCCTGAAGATCCCGGGATCTGGACAGATACCTGGGAAGTTTCTTGTTTAGATGAGACGCCATCAGATCTATTTCTGGAAGCTCCCATATTTGAACAATCTGAAGGAATACCTCTGGGTGAAGAGACCATTCGCCCGGATGCAACGTTTGGCGACTGAGATAATCCGCTTCCCAATTGTCTATACCTGGGATATGAACCGCAGAGATTAGACAGGAGCTGGATTCCGCCCAAACCAGAATTCGAGATACTTCTTTCATAGCCAGAGGACTGTGAGTCCCTCCTTGATGATTGATGTATGCCACAGTTGTGACATTGTCTGTCTGAAGACAAATGAACGATTCTCTCTTCAGAAGAGGCCAAGACTGAAGAGCTCTGAAAATTGCACGGAGTTCCAAAATATTGATCGGTAATCTCACCTCCTGAGATTCCCAAACTCCTTGTGCCGTCAGAGATCCCCACACAGCTCCCCAACCTGTGAGACTTGCATCTGTTGAAATTACAGTCCAGGTCGGAAGCACAAAAGAAGCCCCCTAATTAAACGATGGTGATCTGTCCACCACGTTAGAGAGTGTCGTACAATCGGTTTTAAAGATAATAATTGAGATATCTTTGTGTAATCCCTGCACCATTGATTCAGCATACAGAGCTGAAGAAGTCGCATGTGAAAACGAGCAAAGGGGATCGCGTCCGATGCAGCAGTCATAAGACCTAGAATTTCCATGCATAAGGCTACCGAAGGGAATGATTGTGACTGAAGGTTTCGACAAGCTGAAATCAATTTTAGACGTCTCTTGTCTGTTAAAGACAGAGTCATGGACACTGAATCTATCTGGAAACCCAGAAAAGTTACCCTTGTCTGAGGAATCAATGAACTTTTTGGTAAATTGATCCTCCAACCATGATCTTGAAGAAACAACACAAGTCGATTCGTATGAGATTCTGCTAAATGTAAAGACTGAGCAAGTACCAAGATATCGTCCAAATAAGGAAATACCACAATACCCTGTTCTCTGATTACAGACAGAAGGGCACCGAGAACCTTTGTAAAAATTCTTGGAGCTGTAGCTAGGCCAAACGGCAGAGCCACAAACTGGTAATGCTTGTCCAGAAAAGAGAATCTCAGGAACTGATAATGATCTGGATGAATCGGAATATGCAGATAAGCATCCTGTAAATCTATTGTGGACATATAATGCCCTTGCTGAACAAAAGGCAAGATAGTCCTAACAGTTACCATTTTGAACGTTGGTATCCTGACATAACGATTCAATATTTTTAGATCCAGAACTGGTCTGAAGGAGTTCTCCTTCTTTGGTACAATGAAGAGATTTGAATAAAACCCCATCCCCTGTTCCAGAACTGGAACTGGCATAATTACTCCAGCCAACTCTAGATCTGAAACACAATTCAGAAATGCTTGAGCTTTCACTGGATTTACTGGGACACGGGAAAGAAAAAATCTCTTTGCAGGAGGTCTCATCTTGAAACCAATTCTGTACCCTTCTGAAACAATGTTCTGAATCCAAAGATTGTGAACAGAATTGATCCAAATTTCTTTGAAAAAACGTAACCTGCCCCCTACCAGCTGAGCTGGAATGAGGGCCGCACCTTCATGTGGACTTAGAAGCAGGCTTTGCCTTTCTAGAAGGCTTGGATTTATTCCAGACTGGAGATGGTTTCCAAACTGAAACTGCTCCTGAGGATGAAGGATCAGGCTTTTGTTCTTTGTTGAAACGAAAGGAACGAAAATGATTATTAGCCCTGTTTTTACCCTTAGATTTTTTTATCCTGTGGTAAAAAAGTTCCTTTCCCACCAGTAACAGTTGAGATAATGGAATCCAACTGAGAACCAAATAATTTGTTACCCTGGAAAGAAATGGAAAGTAGAGTTGATTTAGAAGCCATATCAGCATTCCAAGTCTTAAGCCATAAAGCTCTTCTAGCTAAAATAGCTAGAGACATAAACCTGACATCAACTCTGATAATATAAAAAATGGCATCACAGATAAAATTATTAGCATGCTGAAGAAGAATAATAATATTATGAGAATCATGATCTGTTACTTGTTGTGCTAAAGTCTCCAACCAAAAAGTTGAAGCTGCAGCAACATCAGCCAAAGATATAGAAGGTCTAAGAAGATTACCTGAACACAGATAAGCTTTTCTTAGAAAGGATTCAATTTTCCTATCTAAAGGATCTTTAAACGAAGTACCATCTGACGTAGGAATAGTAGTACGTTTAGCAAGGGTAGAAATAGCCCCATCAACTTTAGGGATTTTGTCCCAAAATTCTAATCCCTCAGACGGCACAGGATATAATTGCTTAAAACGTTTAGAAGGAGTAAATGAATTACCCAATTTATCCCATTCTCTGGAAATTACTTCAGAAATAGCATTATGAACAGAAAAAACTTCTGGAATAACCACAGGAGATTTAAACACCTTATCTAAACGTTTAGAATTAGTATCAAGAGGACCAGAATCCTCTATTTCTAAAGCAATTAGTACTTCTTTAAGTAAAGAACGAATAAATTCCATCTTAAATAAATAACATAATTTATGTAAGAACTTACCTGATAAATTCATTTCTTTCATATTAGCAAGAGTCCATGAGCTAGTGACGTATGGGATATACATTCCTACCAGGAGGGGCAAAGTTTCCCAAACCTCAAAATGCCCACAAATACACCCCTCACCACACCCACAATTCAGTTTAACGAATAGCCAAGAAGTGGGGTGATAAAAAAGTGCGAAAGCATATAAAATAAGGAATTGGAATAATTGTGCTTTATGCAAAATCATAACCACCACAAAAAAAGGGCGGGCCTCATGGACTCTTGCTAATATGAAAGAAATGAATTTATCAGGTAAGTTCTTACATAAATTATGTTTTCTTTCATGTAATTAGCAAGAGTCCATGAGCTAGTGACGTATGGGATAATGACTACCCAAGATGTGGATCTTTCCACACAAGAGTCACTAGAGAGGGAGGGATAAAATAAAGACAGCCAATTCCTGCTGAAAATAATCCACACCCAAAATAAAGTTTAACGAAAAACATAAGCAGAAGATTCAAACTGAAACCGCTGCCTGAAGTACTTTTCTACCAAAAACTGCTTCAGAAGAAGAAAATACATCAAAATGGTAGAATTTAGTAAAAGTATGCAAAGAGGACCAAGTTGCTGCTTTGCAGATCTGGTCAACCGAAGCTTCATTCCTAAACGCCCAGGAAGTAGATACTGACCTAGTAGAATGAGCTGTAATTCTCTGAGGCGGAATTTTACCCGACTCAACATAGGCAAGATGAATTAAAGATTTCAACCAAGATGCCAAAGAAATGGCAGAAGCTTTCTTGCCTTTTCTAGAACCGGAAAAGATAACAAATAGACTAGAAGTCTTACGGAAAGATTTCGTAGCTTCAACATAATATTTCAAAGCTCTAACAACATCCAAAGAATGCAATGATTTCTCCTTAGAATTCTTAGGATTAGGACATAATGAAGGAACCACAATTTCTCTACTAATGTTGTTGGAATTCACAACTTTAGGTAAAAATTCAAAAGAAGTTCGCAACACCGCCTTATCCTGATGAAAAATCAGAAAAGGAGACTCACAAGAAAGAGCAGATAATTCAGAAACTCTTCTGGCAGAAGAGATGGCCAAAAGGAACAAAACTTTCCAAGAAAGTAATTTAATGTCCAATGAATGCATAGGTTCAAACGGAGGAGCTTGAAGAGCTCCCAGAACCAAATTCAAACTCCAAGGAGGAGAAATTGACTTAATGACAGGTTTTATACGAACCAAAGCTTGTACAAAACAATGAATATCAGGAAGAATAGCAATCTTTCTGTGAAAAAGAACAGAAAGAGCAGAGATTTGTCCTTTCAAAGAACTTGCGGACAAACCCTTATCTAAACCATCCTGAAGAAACTGTAAAATTCTCGGTATTCTAAAAGAATGCCAAGAAAAATGATGAGAAAGACACCAAGAAATATAAGTCTTCCAGACTCTATAATATATCTCTCGAGATACAGATTTACGGGCCTGTAACATAGTATTAATCACAGAGTCAGAGAAACCTCTTTGACCAAGAATCAAGCGTTCAATCTCCATACCTTTAAATTTAAGGATTTCAGATCCTGATGGAAAAAAGGACCTTGTGACAGAAGGTCTGGTCTTAACGGAAGAGTCCACGGTTGGCAAGAGGCCATCCGGACAAGATCCGCATACCAAAACCTGTGAGGCCATGCTGGAGCTACCAGCAGAACAAACGAGCATTCCTTCAGAATCTTGGAGATCACTCTTGGAAGAAGAACTAGAGGCGGAAAGATATAGGCAGGATGATACTTCCAAGGAAGTGATAATGCATCCACTGCCTCCGCCTGAGGATCCCGGGATCTGGACAGATACCTGGGAAGTTTCTTGTTTAGATGGGACGCCATCAGATCTATTTCTGGAAGTACCCACATTTGAACAATCTGAAGAAATACCTCTGGGTGAAGAGACCATTCGCCCGGATGCAACGTTTGGCAACTGAGATAATCCGCTTCCCAATTGTCTACACCTGGGATATGAACCGCAGAGATTAGACAGGAGCTGGATTCCGCCCAAACCAAAATTCGAGATACTTCTTTCATAGCCAGAGGACTGTGAGTCCCTCCTTGATGATTGATGTATGCCACAGTTGTGACATTGTCTGTCTGAAAACAAATGAACGATTCTCTCTTCAGAAGAGGCCAAAACTGAAGAGCTCTGAAAATTGCACGGAGTTCCAAGATATTGATAGGTAATCTCACCTCCTGAGATTCCCAAACTCCCTGTGCCGTCAGAGATCCCCACACAGCTCCCCAACCCGAGAGACTTGCATCTGTTGAAATTACAGTCCAGGTCGGAAGCACAAAAGAAGCCCCCTGAATTAAACGATGGTGATCTGTCCACCATGTTAGAGAGTGCCGAACAATCGGTTTTAAAGATATTGTTTGAGATATCTTCGTGTAATCCTTGCACCATTGCTTCAGCATACAGAGCTGAAGAGGTCGCATGTGAAAACGAGCAAAGGGGATCGCGTCCGATGCAGCAGTCATAAGACCTAGAATTTCCATGCATAAGGCTACCGAAGGGAATGATTGTGACTGAAGGTTTCGACAAGCTGCAATCAATTTTAGACGTCTCTTGTCTGTTAAAGACAGAGTCATGGACACTGAATCCATCTGGAAACCCAGAAAGGTTACCCTTGTCTGAGGAATCAAAGAACTTTTTGGTAAATTGATCCTCCAACCATGATCTTGAAGAAACAACACAAGTCGATTCGTATGAGATTCTGCTAAATGTAAAGACTGAGCAAGTACCAAGATATCGTCCAAATAAGGAAATACCACAATACCCTGTTCTCTGATTACAGACAGAAGGGCACCGAGAACCTTTGTAAAAATTCTTGGAGCTGTAGCTAGGCCAAACGGCAGAGCCACAAACTGGTAATGCTTGTCCAGAAAAGAGAATCTCAGGAACTGAAAATGATCTGGATGAATCGGAATATGCAGATATGCATCCTGTAAATCTATTGTGGACATATAATTCCCTTGCTGAACAAAAGGCAAGATAGTCCTTACAGTTACCATTTTGAACGTTGGTATCCTTACATAACGATTCAATATTTTCAGATCCAGAACTGGTCTGAAGGAATTCTCCTTCTTTGGTACAATGAAGAGATTTGAATAAAACCCCATCCCCTGTTCCTGAACTGGAACTGGCATAATTACTCCAGTCAACTCTAGATCTGAAACACATTTCAGAAATGCTTGAGCTTTTACTGGATTTACTGGGACACGGGAAAGAAAAAATCTCTTTGCAGGAGGTCTTATCTTGAAACCAATTCTGTACCCTTCTGAAACAATGTTCTGAATCCAAAGATTGTGAACAGAATTGATCCAAATTTCCTTGAAAAACGTAACCTGCCCCCTACCAGCTGAGCTGGAATGAGGGCCGCACCTTCATGTGGACTTAGAAGCAGGCTTTGCCTTTCTAGCTGGCTTGGATTTATTCCAGACTGGAGATGGTTTCCAAACTGAAACTGCTCCTGAGGATGAAGGATCAGGCTTTTGTTCTTTGTTGAAACAAAAGGAACGAAAACGATTATTAGCTCTGCTTTTACCTTTAGATTTTTTATCCTGTGGTAAAAAAGTTCCTTTCCCACCAGTAACAGTTGAAATGATGGAATCCAACTGAGAACCAAATAATTTGTTACCCTGGAAAGAAATAGAAAGTAAAGTTGATTTAGAAGCCATATCAGCATTCCAAGTTTTAAGCCATAAAGCTCTTCTAGCTAAAATAGCTAGAGACATAAACCTGACATCAACTCTGATAATATCAAAAATGGCATCACAGATAAAATTATTAGCATGCTGAAGAAGAATAATAATGTCATGAGAATCACGATGTGTTACTTGTTGCGCTAAAGTTTCCAACCAAAAAGTTGAAGCTGCAGCAACATCAGCCAAAGATATAGCAGGTCTAAGAAGATTACCTGAACACAGATAAGCTTTTCTTAGAAAGGACTCAATTTTCCTATCTAGAGGATCCTTAAACGAAGTACCATCTGACGTAGGAATAGTAGTACGTTTAGCAAGGGTAGAAATAGCCCCATCAACTTTAGGGATTTTGTCCCAAAATTCTAATCTGTCAGACGGCACAGGATATAAATGCTTAAAACGTTTAGAAGGAGTAAATGAATTACCCAATTTATCCCATTCTTTGGAAATTACTGCAGAAATAGCATTAGGAACAGGAAAAACTTCTGGAATAACCACAGGAGCTTTAAATACCTTATCTAAACGTTTAGAATTAGTATCAAGAGGACCAGAATCCTCTATTTCTAAAGCAATTAGAACTTCTTTAAGTAAAGAACGAATAAATTCCATTTTAAATAAATATGAAGATTTATCAGCATCAACCTCAGAGACAGAATCCTCTGAACCAGAGGAGTCATCAGAATCAGAATGATGATGTTCATTTAAAAATTCATCTGTAGGGAGAGAAGTTTTAAAAGATTTTTTACGTTTACTAGAAGGAGAAATAACAGACATAGCCTTCTTTATGGATTCAGAAACAAAATCTCTTATATTATCAGGAACATTCTGCACCTTAGATGTTGAGGGAACTGCAACAGGCAATGGTACTTTACTAAAGGAAATATTATCTGCTTTAACAAGTTTGTCATGACAATCAATACAAACAACAGCTGGAGAAATAGCTACCAAAAGTTTACAGCAGATACACTTAGCTTTGGTAGATTCAGCACTTGACAGCGATTTTCCTGTAGTATCTTCTGGCTCAGATGCAACGTGAGACATCTTGCAATATGTAAGAGAAAAAACAACATATAAAGCAAAATTGATCAAATTCCTTAAATGACAGTTTCAGGAATGGGAAAAAATGCCAAAGAACAAGCTTCTAGCAACCAGAAGCAATAAAAAATGAGACTTAAATAATGTGGAGACAAAAGCGACGCCCATATTTTTTCGCGCCAAATAAGACGCCCACATTATTTGGCGCCTAAATGCTTTTTGGCGCCAAAAATGACGCCACATCCGGAACGCCGACATTTTTGGCGCGAAATAACGTCAAAGAATGACGCAACTTCCGGCGACACGTATGACGCCGGAAACGGAAATAGAATTTTTGCGCCAAAAAAGTCCGCGCCAAGAATGACGCAATAAAATGAAGCATTTTCAGCCCCCGCGAGCCTAACAGCCCACAGGGAAAAAGTCAAATTTTAAGGTAAGAAAAAATGGTCAAATCAAAATGCATTATCCCAAATATGAAACTGACTGTCTGAAAATAAGGAAAGTTGAACATTCTGAGTCAAGGCAAATAAATGTTTGAATACATATATTTAGAACTTTATAAACAAAGTGCCCAACCATAGCTTGGAGTGTCACAGAAAATAAGACTTACTTACCCCAGGACACTCATCTACATATAGCAGATAGCCAAACCAGTACTGAAACGAGAATCAGCAGAGGTAATGGTATATATAAGAGTATATCGTCGATCTGAAAAGGGAGGTAAGAGATGAATCTCTACGACCGATAACAGAGAACCTATGAAATAGACCCCGTAGAAGGAGATCACTGCATTCAAATAGGCAATACTCTCCTCACATCCCTCTGACATTCACTGCACGCTGAGAGGAAAACCGGGCTCCAACTTGCTGCGGAGCGCATATCAACGTAGAATCTAGCACAAACTTACTTCACCACCTCCATCGGAGGCAAAGTTTGTAAAACTGAATTGTGGGTGTGGTGAGGGGTGTATTTGTGGGCATTTTGAGGTTTGGGAAACTTTGCCCCTCCTGGTAGGAATGTATATCCCATACGTCACTAGCTCATGGACTCTTGCTAATTACATGAAAGAAATGAAGATTTATCAGCATCAATCTCTGAGACAGAATCCTCTGAACCAGAAGAGTCATCAGAATCAGAATGATGATGTTCATTTAAAAATTCATCTGTAGAGAGAGAAGTTTTAAAATATTTTTTATGTTTACTAGAAGGAGAAATAACAGACATAGCCTTCTTGATGGATTCAGAAACAAAATCTCTTATGTTATCAGGAACATTCTGCACCTTAGATGTTGAGGGAACTGCAACAGGCAATGGTACATTACTAAAGGAAATATTATCTGCTTTAACAAGTTTGTCATGACAATTAATACAAACAACAGCCGGAGGAATAGCTACCAAAAGTTTACAGCAGATACACTTAGCTTTGGTAGTTCCAGCACTAGACAGTGATTTTCCTGAAGTATCTTCTGACTCAGATGCAACGTGAGACATCTTGCAATATGTAAGAGAAAAAACAACATATAAAGCAAAATTGATCAAATTCCTTAAATGACAGTTTCAGGAATGGGAAAAAATGCCAATAAACAAGCTTCTAGTAACCAGAAGCAAAGAAAAAATGAGACTGAAATAATGTGGAGACAAAAGCGACGCCCATCCGGAACGCCGACATTTTTGGCGCAAAAGGACGTCAAAAAATGACGCAACTTCCGGCGACACGTATGACGCCGGAAACAGAAAAGATTTTTTGCGCCAAAAAAGTCAGCGCCAAGAATGACGCAATAAAATGAAGCATTTTCAGCCCCCGCGAGCCTAACAGCCCACAGGGAAAAAAAGTCAAATTTTTAAGGTAAGAAAAAATGATTGATTCAAACGCATAATCCCAAATATGAAACTGACTGTCTGAAAATAAGGAATGTTGAACATTCTGAGTCAAGGCAAATAAATGTTTGAATACATATATTTAGAACTTTATAAATAAAGTGCCCAACCATAGCTTAGAGTGTCACAGAAAATAAGATTTACTTACCCCAGGACACTCATCTACATGTTTGTAGAAAGCCAAACCAGTACTGAAACGAAAATCAGCAGAGGTAATGGTATATAAATAAGAGTATATCGTCGATCTGAAAAGGGAGGTAAGAGATGAATCTCTACGACCGATAACAGAGAACCTATGAAATAGACCCCGTAGAAGGAGATCACTGCATTCAAATAGGCAATACTCTCCTCACATCCCTCTGACATTCACTGCACGCTGAGAGGAAAACCGGGCTCCAACTTGCTGCGGAGCGCATATCAACGTAGAATCTAGCACAAACTTACTTCACCACCTCCATAGGAGGCAAAGTTTGTAAAACTGAATTGTGGGTGTGGTGAGGGGTGTATTTATAGGCATTTTGAGGTTTGGGAAACTTTGCCCCTCCTGGTAGGAATGTATATCCCATACGTCACTAGCTCATGGACTCTTGCTAATTACATGAAAGAAAGACCTTTAACGTTTATTAGAAGGCAGAAATGCAGACAAAGCCTTCTGAATAGAATCAGTAACAAATTCTTTAAAATTCATAGGTATATCATGTACATTAGAAGTTGAAGGAACTGCAACTGGCAATGTACTATTACTGATGGACACATTATCTGCATGTAAAAGTTTATCATGACAACTATTACAAATGACATTCGGAGATATAATATCCACAACAAATGCACTTAGCTTTGGTAGAACCGATGTCAGGCAGCAAAGTTCCAACAGATACTTCTGAGACAGGATCAGCTTGAGACATCTTGCAAAATGTAAAAGAAAAAACATATAAAGCAAAATTATCAATTTCCTTATATGACAGTTTCAGGAATGGGAAAAAATGCAAATAGCATAGCCCTCTGACATAGAAAAAGGCAAGAGGCAAATAGCAATGGGGTAATAAATTAATGAAAAATTTGGCGCCAAGTATGACACACAACGTAACAAGCTTTTTTGGCGCCAACAACATCCGGAAATGACACACTTGCGTTACTAATGACGCAACCCTGTGTAAGGACTCGGCATCAACTACAACACCGGAAATGACGAACTTATGTCAACCGACGTACTTTCGCGCCAAAAATTATTGCGCCAAGAATGACGCAATAAAGTCTAGCATTTGGCGCACCCGCGGGCCTAGTACTGCCCGCAATTTGCAAGAAAAATGTAGTCAATCTAAAAGAAAGACTAAACCCCAGGTAAGAAAAAATATTTCTTAATATGTTTATTTTCCCCAAATATGAAACGGACAGTCTGCACAAGGAAATACATGAACCTGACTCATGGCAAATATAAGTACAATACATATATTTAGAACTTTATATAAATGCATAAAGTGCCAAACCATAGCTGGGGTGTCTTAAGTAATAAAAAAACATACTTACCGAAAGACACCCATCCACATATAGCAGATAGCCAAACCAGTACTGAAACAGTTATCAGTAGAGGTAATGGTATATGAGAGTATATCGTCTATCTGAAAAGGGAGGTAGGAGATGAATCTCTACGACCGATAGAGAACCTATGAAATAGATCTCCCGTGAGGAAAACCATTGAATTCAATAGGTGATACTCCCTTCACATCCCTCTGACATTCGCTGTACTCTGAAAGGAATCGGGCTTCAAAATGCTGAGAAGCGCATGTCAACGTAGAAATCTTAGCACAAACTTACTTCACCACCTCCATAGGAGGCAAAGCTTGTAAAACTGAATTGTGGGTGTGGTGAGGGGTGTTTGTATAGGCATTTTGAGGTTTGGGAAACTTTGCCCCTCCTGGTAGGATTGTATATCCCATACGTCACAAGATCATGGACTCTTGCCAATTACATGAAAGAAATATAGAATGTAGTAACACCAGAGGAGAAAACTGTTAGGCACATTAACCTCCTTACAATAACTGTATTAATATTAACAATAATAAATACATCAATAATAGTAAATAACAGCCAGTTAAAATAACTTGTATAATTTTGATAAGCTCTGAGATTTAAGAGCACTCCACAGGCAAAGTTAACAGTTTCTGACACCCAGTAAGAGGGTTACTGCACTGAGAAGAACACAAGAGGAATATGTTGTGCTAATAAGAGGCAATACAACTCTTTACGCACTGTACAGCTGCGTTAAAGGATCTGGTGTTACCAGGGCCGCCACTAGAAATTTTGGGGCCCCTTACTTAACCATTAGTCAGGCACCCCCCTGCCCCCCCCCTTTTTGATGTGTGCAATTTTTGACCAAGTGACTAAAATGTATATGCACTTTATTCTTAAGTGTAGTCAAACTTGGAAATGTGTCAAAGGTCAACACACAAACACAGACACACTTATACACTGAAACACACACATAAGGATTCACATATAGACACGCAAATAAAACACACAAACACACTCAGACACAGACACTCAGCACTTGTTTACATTGACCTGGAAAGTAATGAGGTAGACTACCGTTTTGTCAAAAAAGGATATTTACAAGACAAAATATGGAGTTTTGATTATCTTTTTGCCAACGAAGATGACAACAGCATGCAGTGGCTGAAAGGAAGGGCCCTGAACTGCCTAAACAATAATTTAAGTGGTTTAATTAAGTGGGGGATTGGCAACTTCAGGAAAGGTCTCAGTCTCAAAGTCTGTAGAAAGATGTGAATAATTAGTAGTAAGGTCAAAATGTCCTAAAAAGGAACAGACATTGGACACAGACACACACACAAACTCAAACTTGCACAGACACCCACAGAAAACACCCACAGAAAACACACAAAGACATACACACTCACAGACACCCACAGAAAACACACAAAAAAACACACACACAGAGAGACACCCACAGAAAACACACAAAGACACACATGCCCTCACAGAGACATCCACAGAACATGCACAAAGACAGACTCACAGAAAAAAATACATACACACTCATAGAGACACCAACAAAAGCACAAAGACATAAACACAGACACCCACAGAAACACTCACAGGAGGAAACATTCTTCACACTGCCATCCCCTAAATCAACAGTGTGTGACCTGCATGATAAAAACTAATTATGCTTACCTGATAATTTTCTTTTCTTCCGATGTAAAGAGTCCACAGCTGCATTCATTACTTTTGGGAAATAAGAACCTGGCCACCAGGAGGCAGCAAAGACACCATAGCCAAAGGCTTAAATACTTCTCCCACTTCCCTCATCCCCCAGTCATTCTGCCGAGGAACAAGGAACAGTAGAAGAAATATCTGAGTGAAAAGGTGCCAGAAGAATAAAAAAAATAAGCATATTTTATGTTTATCTTCCTAAATGGAAAGAGTCCACAGCTGGATTCATTACTTTTGGGAAAACAATACCCAAACTATAGAGGACACTGAACGCCAAAACAGGAGGGTACAATAGGTGGCCCATTTTGGAGGGCACCAGGCCTGAAAACCAATACCCAACAAAAAAACAAAATTTATGCTTACCTGATAAATTTCTCTTGTGGTGTATCCAGTCCACGGATTCATCCATTACTTGTGGGATATTCTCCTTCCCAACAGGAAGCTGCAAGAGGACACCCACAGCAGAGCTGTCTATATAGCTCCTCCCCTAACTGCCACTCCCAGTCAATCGACCGAAGACAAGCAAGAGAAAGGAGAAACTATAGGGTGCAGTGGTGACTGCAGTTTAAAAATAAATAACACCTGCCTTAAAATGACAGGGCGGGCCGTGGACTGGATACACCACAAGAGAAATAAATTTATCAGGTAAGCATAAATTTTGTTTTCTCTTGTAAAGGTGTATCCACTCCACGGGTTCATTCATTACTTGTGGGATACCAATACCAAAGCTATAGGACACGGATGAAGGGAGGGACAAGGCAGGCGCTTAAACGGAAGGCACCACTGCCTGTAAGACCTTTCTCCCAAAAATAGCCCCCGAAGAAGCAAAAGTATCAAATTTGTAGAATTTAAAAAAAGTATGAAGTGAAGACCAAGTCGCCGCCTTACAAATCTGTTCAACAGAAGCCTCATTCTTAAAAGCCCATGTGGAAGCTACCGCTCTAGTGGAATGAGCTGTAATTCTTTCAGGAGGCTGCTGGCCAGCAGTCTCATAAGCTAAGCGGATTATACTTCTTAGCCAAAAAGAAAGAGAAGTTGCCGAAGCCTTTTGGCCTCTCCTCTGTCCAGAGTAGACCACAGACAAAGCAGATGTTTGACGAAAATCCTTCGTAGCTTGCAAATAAAACTTTAAAGCACGAACCACATCAAGATTGCGTAATAGACATTCCTTCTTTGAAGAAGGATTAGGACATAGTGAAGGAACAACAATCTCCTGATTGATATTTTTATTAGATACCACCTTAGAAAGAAAACCAAGTTTGGTACGTAACACTACCTTATCTGCATGGAAAATGAGATAAGGGGAATCACATTGTAAAGCAGATAACTCCGAAACTCTTCAAGCCGAGGAGATAGCTACTAAAAACAGAACTTTCCAAGATAAAAGTTTAATATCTATGGAATGCAAAGGTTCAAACGGAACCCCTTGCAGAACCTTAAGAACTAAATTTAAACTCCATGGCGGAGAAACAGGTTTAAACACAGGCTTGATTCTAACTAAAGCCTGACAAAACGCCTGAACATCTGGAGTATCAGCCAGACGCTTGTGCAAAAGGACAGAGCAGAAAGCTGTCCCTTTAAGGAACTAGCTGAAAATCCCTTCTCCAATCCTTCTTGGAGAAAAGATAATATCATAGGAATGCTGACCTTACTCCATGAGTAACCTTTGGATTCACACCAATGAAGATATCTACACCATATCTTATGATAGATTTTCCTGGTGACCGTCTTTCGAGCCTGAATTAAGGTATCAATGACCGACCCAGAGAAACCACGCTTTGATAAAATCAAGCGTTCAATCTCCAAGCAGTCAGACGCAGAGAAATTAAATTTGGATGGTTGAAAGGACCCTGAAGTAGAAGGTCCTGCCTCAGCGGCAGAGTCCATGGTGGAAGGGATGACATGTCCACCAGATCTGCATACCAAGTCCTGCGTGGCCACGCAGGTGCTATCAAAATCACCGAAGCTCTCTCCTGCTTGATCTTGGCAAACAGACGAGGGAGCAGAGGAAACGGTGGAAACACTTAAGCCAGGTTGAAGGACCAAGGCGCTGCTAGAGCATCTATCAGCGCTGCCTTGGGATCCCTGGACCTGGATCTGTAACAAGGAAGCTTGGTGTTCTGACGAGACGCCATGAGATCCAGTTCTCTTTGCCCCAAAGTTGAATCAACTGTGCAAATACCTCCGGATGGAGTCCCCACTCCCCCGGATGAAAAGTCTGCCGACTTAGAAAATCCGCCTCCCAGTTCTCTACTCCTGGGATATGGATAGCTGAGAGATGGCAAGAGTGAACCTCTGCCCATAGAATTATTTTTGAAACCTCCAACATTGCTAGGGAACTCCTTGTTCCCCCTTGATGGTTGATGTAGGCTACAGTTGTGATATTGTCCAACTGAAATCTGATGAACCTAACCACAGCAAGCTGAGGCCAAGCCTGAAGAGCATTGAATATCGCTCTTAGTTCCAGAATGTTTATCGGAAGGAGTGCCTCCTCCTGAGTCCACGAGCCCTGAGCCTTCAGGGAGTTCCAGACTGCACCCCAGCCCAGAAGGCTGGCATCTGTCGTTACTATTGTCCAATCTGGCCTGCGGAAGGTCATACCCTTGGACAGATGGACCCGAGATAGCCACCAGAGAAGAGAATCCCTGGTCTCTTGATCCAGATTTAGTAGAGGGGACAAATCTGTGTAATCCCCATTCCACTGACTGAGCATGCAAAGTTGCAGTGGTCTGAGATGTAGGCGGGCAAACGGCACTATGTTTATTGCCGCTACCATTAAGCCGATTACTTCCATACACTGAGCCATTGAAGTAGAATAAAGAACACGGCAGGAATTTAGAAGTTTTGACAACCTGGCCTCTGTCAGGTAAATCTTCATTTCTACAGAATCTATCAGAGTTCCTAGGAAGGAAACTCTTGTGAGAGGGGATAGAGAACTCTTTTCTTCGTTCACCTTCTACCCATGAGACCTCAGGAATGCCAGAACAATGTCCGTATGGGACCTGGCGATTTGAAAATTCGACGCCTGTATCAGAATGTCGAAGGTAAGGGGCTACTGCTATACCCCGCGGCCTTAGGACTGCTAGGAGTGACCCTAGAACCTTCGTAAAGATTATTGGTGCCGTGGCTAACCCAAAGGGAAAAGCCACAAACTGGTAATGCCTGTCTAGGAAGGCGAACCTGAGAAACCGATGATCTCTGTGTATCGGAATGTGAAGTTAAGCATCCTTAAGTCCACGGTAGTCATATATTGACCCTCCTGGATCATAGGTAGGATGATTCGAATAGTCTCCATCTTGAAGGATGGGACCCTGAGAAATTTGTTTAAGATCTTGAGATCTAAGATTGGTCTGAAGGTTCCTCTTTCTTGGGAACTACAAACAGATTTGAATAGAAGCCTTGCCCCTGTTCCTCCTTTGGAACCGGGTGGATCACTCCCATAAATAGGAGGTCTTGAACACAATGTAAGAATGCGTCTCTCTTTATCTGGTTTGCAGATAATTGTGAGAGATGAAATCTCCCTTTTGGGGAATTAGCTTTGAAATCCAGAAGATATTCCTGGGACACAATTTCCACCGCCCAGGGATCCTGGACATCTCTTGCCCAAGCCTGGGCGAAGAGAGAAAGTCTGCCCCCTACTAGATCAGTTTCCAGATCGGGGGCTGATCCTTCATGATGTCTTAGAGGCAGCAGCAGATTTTTTGGCCTGCTTTCCCTTGTTCCAAGCCTGGTTAGGTCTCCAGACCGGCTTGGACTGGGCAAAATTTCCCTCTTGTTTTGTATTAGAGGAAGTTAAAGCTGCGCCACTCTTGAAGTTTCAGAAGGAACGAAAATTAGTCTGTTTGGTCCTTAATTTGTTGGACCTATCCTGAGGAACGGCGTGACCTTTTCCTCCAGTAATATCAGAAATGATCTCCTTCAGTCCAGGCCCGAATAGGGTCTGCCCCTTGAAGGGAATGTTGAGAAGCTTAGACTTTGAAGTAACGTCAGCTGACCAGGATTTAAGCCATAGCACCCTACGCGCCTGAATAGCAAAACCTGAATTTTTTGCCGTTAGCTTGGTTAAATGAACAACGGCGTCAGAAACAAATGAATTGGCTAGCTTAAGAGCTTTAAGCTTGTCAAGGATATCATCCAACCGGGTTTCTACCTGTAGAGCCTCTTCTAGAGACTCAAACCAGAAGGCCGCAGCAGCATTGACTGGGGCAATGCATGCAAGAGGCTGGAGAATAAAACCTTTATGAATAAAATTTTTCTTAAGGTAACCCTCTAATTTTTTTGTCCATTGGATCTAGAAAAGCACAACTGTCCTCGACAGGGATAGTTGTATGCTTCGCTAGGGTAGAGACTGCTCCCTCCACCTTAGGGACGGTCTGCCACAAGTCCCGTGTAGCGGCATCTATAGGAAACATCTTTTTAAAAACAGGAGGGGGAGAGAACGGTACACCTGGTCTATCCCATTCCTTAGTAATAATTTCTGAAAACCTCTTAGGGATTGGAAGAATTTATCCAACTTACACAATTTCTCTGGGACTACAATGGCGTCACAGTCATCCAGAGTTGCTAAAACCTCCCTGAGCAACACGCGGAGGTGTTCAAGTTTAAATTTAAATGTAGACATATCAGAATCAGGTTGAAGTGTCTTCCCTGAATCAGAAAAATCACCCACAGATAGAAGCTCTCCTGCTTCGGCTTCTGCACATTGTGAGGGTATATCAGACATAGCTACTAAAGCATCAGAGAGCTCTGTATTTGTTCTAGCCCCAGAGTTGTCTTGCTTTCCTTGTAACCCTGGCAGTTTGGACAATACCTCTGTAAGGTTATGATTCATAACTGCCGCCATGTCTTGTAAGGTATACGCAATGGGCGCGCTAGATGTACTTGGTGTCCCTTGAGCGGGAGTTATAGGTTCTGACACGTGGGGAGAGTTAGTCGGCATAACTTCCCCCTTGTCAATTTCCTCTGGTGATAAATCTTTTAAAGCCAGAATATGGTCTTTATAAAATATAGTAAGATCAGTGCAAATTTTTACAGTGTGTATAATAGACTAAAATAGCATTGCACCACTTGCAAATGGATGATTAACCCCTCAGGCTCAAAAACGGATCAGAAAAACGATAAAACCGTTATAAACAGTTACAAGCAAACTGCCACAGCTCTACTGTGGCTCCTACCTGCCCTTAAAACGACTTTTGTAGGAACAAAAACCCTTTACAGAGGTCCTATATGTCAGGGGACTCCTTCAGGGAAGCTGGATGTCTCAGACTGCAAAAACCTACTGCGCAATTAGAGCGCGAAAATAGGCCCCTCCCACCATGCACTCAAAGTGAAAGGGCCATAAATAACTACTCCTAGGAGAAATCTAATCAGCCATGTGGAAAACTAGGCCCCAAATAAAGATTTATCACCTTCAGTAAAAAACGTTTTTTATATATCATGCAAACGTTTTACATACTAAGTAATAAGAGCAATTAACATGAATATTACCCTTTACTGCAAGCATGATCCCAGTCGTTTGTTAAATCACTGTAATCAGGCTTACCTTAAATATATCAGGCACTGTCAGCATTTTCTAGACCTTATCTCTCTAGAAAAAAATATACTGAACATACCTCAGAGCAGGTAATTCTGCAGGCAATTCCCCCAGCTGAAGTTTTCCCATACTCTTCAGTTATGTGTGAGAACAGCAGTGGACCTTAGTTACAAACCGCTAAGATCATCAAAAACCTCAGGCAGAACTCTTCTTCTAAATTCTGCCTGAGGCAAAAACAGTACAACGCCGGTCCCGTTTAAAAATAAACTTTTGATTGAAGATAAACTACACTAAGTCACCACATATCTCTTGATACTTCCTTTCTTGTGGAGAGCTGCAAGAGAATGACTGGGAGTGGCAGTTAGGGGAGGAGCTATATAGAAAGCTCTGCTGTGGGTGTCCTCTTGCAGCTTCCTGTTGGGAAGGAGAATATCCCACAAGTAATGGATGAATCCGTGGACTGGATACACCTTACAAAAGAAACCCTGCTTCGTCCGAAGCCAAGAAAACAAAAACAGAATTTATGTTTACCTGATAAATTACTTTCTCCAACGGTGTGTCCGGTCCACGGCGTCATCCTTACTTGTGGGATATTCTCTTCCCCAACAGGAAATGGCAAAGAGCCCAGCAAAGCTGGTCACATGATCCCTCCTAGGCTCCGCCTACCCCAGTCATTCGACCGACGTTAAGGAGGAATATTTGCATAGGAGAAACCATATGGTACCGTGGTGACTGTAGTTAAAGAAAATAAATTATCAGACCTGATTAAAAAAACCAGGGCGGGCCGTGGACCGGACACACCGTTGGAGAAAGTAATTTATCAGGTAAACATAAATTCTGTTTTCTCCAACATAGGTGTGTCCGGTCCACGGCGTCATCCTTACTTGTGGGAACCAATACCAAAGCTTTAGGACACGGATGAAGGGAGGGAGCAAATCAGGTCACCTAAATGGAAGGCACCACGGCTTGCAAAACCTTTCTCCCAAAAATAGCCTCAGAAGAAGCAAAAGTATCAAACTTGTAAAATTTGGTAAAAGTGTGCAGTGAAGACCAAGTCGCTGCCCTACATATCTGATCAACAGAAGCCTCGTTCTTGAAGGCCCATGTGGAAGCCACAGCCCTAGTGGAATGAGCTGTGATTCTTTCGGGAGGCTGCCGTCCGGCAGTCTCGTAAGCCAATCTGATGATGCTTTTAATCCAAAAAGAGAGAGAGGTAGAAGTTGCTTTTTGACCTCTCCTTTTACCAGAATAAACAACAAACAAGGAAGATGTTTGTCTAAAATCCTTTGTAGCATCTAAATAGAATTTTAGAGCGCGAACAACATCCAAATTGTGCAACAAACGTTCCTTCTTTGAAACTGGTTTCGGACACAGAGAAGGTACGATAATCTCCTGGTTAATGTTTTTGTTAGAAACAACTTTTGGAAGAAAACCAGGTTTAGTACGTAAAACCACCTTATCTGCATGGAACACCAGATAAGGAGGAGAACACTGCAGAGCAGATAATTCTGAAACTCTTCTAGCAGAAGAAATTGCAACTAAAAACAAAACTTTCCAAGATAATAACTTAATATCAACGGAATGCAAGGGTTCAAACGGAACCCCCTGAAGAACTGAAAGAACTAAATTGAGACTCCAAGGAGGAGTCAAAGGTTTGTAAACAGGCTTAATTCTCACCAGAGCCTGAACAAAGGCTTGAACATCTGGCACAGCGGCCAGCTTTTTGTGAAGTAACACAGACAAGGCAGAAATCTGTCCCTTCAGGGAACTTGCAGATAATCCTTTTTCCAATCCTTCTTGAAGGAAGGATAGAATCCTAGGAATCTTAACCTTGTCCCAAGGGAATCCTTTAGATTCACACCAACAGATATATTTTTTCCAAATTTTGTGGTAAATCTTTCTAGTTACAGGCTTTCTGGCCTGAACAAGAGTATCGATAACAGAATCTGAGAATCCTCGCTTCGATAAGATCAAGCGTTCAATCTCCAAGCAGTCAGCTGGAGTGAAACCAGATTCGGATGTTCGAACGGACCCTGAACAAGAAGGTCTCGTCTCAAAGGTAGCTTCCAAGGAGGAGCCGATGACATATTCACCAGATCTGCGTACCAAGTCCTGCGTGGCCACGCAGGAGCTATCAAGATCACCGACGCCCTCTCCTGATTGATCCTGGCTACCAGCCTGGGGATGAGAGGAAACGGCGGGAACACATAAGCTAGTTTGAAGGTCCAAGGTGCTACTAGTGCATCCACTAGAGCCGCCTTGGGATCCCTGGATCTGGACCCGTAGCAAGGAACTTTGAAGTTCTGACGAGAGGCCATCAGATCCATGTCTGGAATGCCCCACCGCTGAGTGACTTGGGCAAAGATTTCCGGATGGAGTTCCCACTCCCCCGGATGCAATGTCTGACGACTCAGAAAATCCGCTTCCCAATTTTCCACTCCTGGGATGTGGATAGCAGACAGGTGGCAGGAGTGAGACTCCGCCCATAGAATGATTTTGGTCACTTCTTCCATCGCCAGGGAACTCCTTGTTCCCCCCTGATGGTTGATGTACGCAACAGTTGTCATGTTGTCTGATTGAAACCGTATGAACTTGGCCCTCGCTAGCTGAGGCCAAGCCTTGAGAGCATTGAATATCGCTCTCAGTTCCAGAATATTTATCGGTAGAAGAGATTCTTCCCGAGACCAAAGACCCTGAGCTTTCAGGGATCCCCAGACCGCGCCCCAGCCCATCAGACTGGCGTCGGTCGTGACAATGACCCACTCTGGTCTGCGGAATGTCATCCCTCGTGACAGGTTGTCCAGGGACAGCCACCAACGGAGTGAGTCTCTGGTCCTCTGATTTACTTGTATCTTCGGAGACAAGTCTGTATAGTCCCCATTCCACTGACTGAGCATGCACAGTTGTAATGGTCTTAGATGAATGCGTGCAAAAGGAACTATGTCCATTGCCGCTACCATCAACCCGATCACTTCCATGCACTGAGCTATGGAAGGAAGAGGAACGGAATGGAGTATCCGACAAGAGTCTAGAAGTTTTGTTTTTCTGGCCTCTGTCAGAAAAATCCTCATTTCTAAGGAGTCTATTATTGTTCCCAAGAAGGGAACCCTTGTTGACGGAGATAGAGAACAATTTTCCACGTTCACTTTCCATCCGTGAGATCTGAGAAAGGCCAGGACAATGTCCGTGTGAGCCTTTGCTTGAGGAAGGGACGACGCTTGAATCAGAATGTCGTCCAAGTAAGGTACTACAGCAATGCCCCTTGGTCTTAGCACAGCTAGAAGGGACCCTAGTACCTTTGTGAAAATCCTTGGAGCAGTGGCTAATCCGAAAGGAAGCGCCACGAACTGGTAATGTTTGTCCAGGAATGCGAACCTCAGGAACCGATGATGTTCCTTGTGGATAGGAATATGTAGATACGCATCCTTTAAATCCACCGTGGTCATGAATTGACCTTCCTGGATGGAAGGAAGAATAGTTCGAATGGTTTCCATCTTGCTAAAGAGAAACCTTGAGAAACTTGTTTAAGATCTTGAGATCTAAGATTGGTCTGAACGTTCCCTCTTTTTTGGGAACTATAAACAGATTGGAGTAGAACCCCATCCCTTGTTCTCTTAATGGAACGGGATGAATCACTCCCATTTTTAACAGGTCTTCTACACAATGTAAGAATGCCTGTCTTTTTATGTGGTCTGAAGACAACTGAGACCTGTGGAACCTCCCCCTTGGGGGAAGTCCCTTGAATTCCAGAAGATAACCTTGGGAGACTATTTCTAGCGCCCAAGGATCCAGAACATCTCTTGCCCAAGCCTGAGCGAAGAGAGAGAGTCTGCCCCCCACCAGATCCGGTCCCGGATCGGGGGCCAACATTTCATGCTGTCTTGGTAGCAGTGGCAGGTTTCTTGGCCTGCTTTCCCTTGTTCCAGCCTTGAATTGGTCTCCAAGCTGGCTTGGCTTGAGAAGTATTACCCTCTTGCTTAGAGGACGTAGCACTTTGGGCTGGTCCGTTTCTACGAAAGGGACGAAAATTAGGTTTATTTTTTGCCTTGAAAGGCCGATCCTGAGGAAGGGCGTGGCCCTTACCCCCAGTGATATCCGAGATAATCTCTTTCAAGTCAGGGCCAAACAGCGTTTTCCCCTTGAAAGGAATGTTAAGTAGCTTGTTCTTGGAAGACGCATCAGCCGACCAAGATTTCAACCAAAGCGCTCTGCGCGCCACAATAGCAAACCCAGAATTCTTAGCCGCTAACCTAGCCAATTGCAAAGTGGCGTCTAGGGTGAAAGAATTAGCCAATTTGAGAGCATTGATTCTGTCCTTAATCTCCTCATAAGGAGGAGAATCACTGTCGACCGCCTTTATCAGCTCATCGAACCAGAAACATGCGGCTGTAGCGACAGGGACAATGCATGAAATTGGTTGTAGAAGGTAACCCTGCTGAACAAACATCTTTTTAAGCAAACCTTCTAATTTTTTATCCATAGGATCTTTGAAAGCACAACTATCCTCTATGGGTATAGTGGTGCGTTTGTTTAAAGTGGAAACCGCTCCCTCGACCTTGGGGACTGTCTGCCATAAGTCCTTTCTGGGGTCGACCATAGGAAACAATTTTTTAAATATGGGGGGAGGGACGAAAGGAATACCGGGCCTTTCCCATTCTTTATTAACAATGTCCGCCACCCGCTTGGGTATAGGAAAAGCTTCTGGGAGCCCCGGCACCTCTAGGAACTTGTCCATTTTACATAGTTTCTCTGGGATGACCAACTTGTCACAATCATCCAGAGTGGATAATACCTCCTTAAGCAGAATGCGGAGATGTTCCAACTTAAATTTAAATGCAATCACATCAGGTTCAGCTTGTGAGAAATGTTCCCTGAATCAGTAATTTCTCCCTCAGACAAAACCTCCCTGGCCCCATCAGACTGAGTTAGGGGCCCTTCAGAAATATTAATATCAGCGTCGTCATGCTCTTCAGTATCTAAAACAGAGCAGTCGCGCTTACGCTGATAAGTGTTCATTTTGGCTAAAATGTTTTTGACAGAATTATCCATTACAGCCGTTAATTGTTGCATAGTAAGGAGTATTGGCGCGCTAGATGTACTAGGGGCCTCCTGAGTGGGCAAGACTCGTGTAGACGAAGGAGGGAATGATGCAGTACCATGCTTACTCCCCTCACTTGAGGAATCATCTTGGGCATCATTGTCATTGTCACATAAATCACATTTATTTAAATGAATAGGAATTCTGGCTTCCCCACATTCAGAACACAGTCTATCTGGTAGTTCAGACATGTTAAACAGGCATAAACTTGATAACAAGTACAAAAAACGTTTTAAAATAAAACCGTTACTGTCACTTTAAATTTTAAACTGAACACACTTTATTACTGCAAATGCGAAAAAACATGAAGGAATTGTTCAAAATTTACCAAATTTTCACCACAGTGTCTTAAAGCCTTAAAAGTATTGCACACCAAATTTGGAAGCTTTAACCCTTAAAATAACGGAACCGGAGCCGTTTTGAACTTTAACCCCTTTACAGTCCCTGGTATCTGCTTTGCTGAGACCCAACCAAGCCCCAAGGGGAATACGATACCAAATGACGCCTTCAGAAAGTCTTTTCTAAGTATCAGAGCTCCTCTCACATGCGACTGCATGCCATGCCTCTCAAAAACAAGTGCGCAACACCGGCGCGAAAATGAGGCTCTGCCTATGCTTTGGGAAAGCCCCTAAAGAATAAGGTGTCTAAAACAGTGCCTGCCGATATTATTATATCAAAATACCCAGATAAAATGATTCCTCAAGGCTAAATATGTGTTAATAATCAATCGATTTAGCCCAAAAAAAGTCTACAGTCTTAATAAGCCCTTTTTGAAGCCCTTATTTACAATCGTAATAAACATGGCTTACCGGATCCCAGAGGGAAAATGACAGCTTCCAGCATTACATCGTCTTGTTAGAATGTGTCATACCTCAAGCAGCAAGAGACTGCTCACTGTTCCCCCAACTGAAGTTAATTGCTCTCAACAGTCCTGTGTGGAACAGCCATGGATTTTAGTGACGGTTGCTAAAATCATTTTCCTCATACAAACAGAAATCTTCATCTCTTTTCTGTTTCTGAGTAAATAGTACATACCAGCACTATTTCAAAATAACAAACTCTTGATTGAATAATAAAAACTACAGTTAAACACTAAAAAACTCTAAGCCATCTCCGTGGAGATGTTGCCTGTACAACGGCAAAGAGAATGACTGGGGTAGGCGGAGCCTAGGAGGGATCATGTGACCAGCTTTGCTGGGCTCTTTGCCATTTCCTGTTGGGGAAGAGAATATCCCACAAGTAAGGATGACGCCGTGGACCGGACACACCTATGTTGGAGAAAAAGGGAAAAGGCCCCAAGGACACTGACCAGCAGATAGCCCGGAAGCCTAGCTAGAGACCGCAACATCAGACACAACTGAGCCAACAGTCCTCCAGGAGACATAGTCACCCAACAGTCGGTCCCCCACCACACACCCTTTACTAGAGAAGGGAACCCCTGCCGAAACTCCCAAAGGAATAAGGCAAGGAAGAACCAAATGGGAACCGAAAGGTTACCACAAACTCCATAAAATTAAAAAACCCCGACTTCCGGTGGGCGGGCTGAGGAGTGAGCAGCCTGGAGAGTGAGCTCCGGAGCTGAAAGCCTAAAATAAGTGGATTACCCAATATTAAGACAACAGCTGTACTCCCATTTCACCCTCCTTACAGCCCAGATGCGCCCAAGCCTTGGTATATTCAGTGCCCGGCAATTCTTGCATCGGCTAACAACTTTTGCCCTCACCGCAAGTCCGCTAGCACACAGGGTGCACTTGTAAATAGCGGCACTACAGCCTTCAGAACTAGCCTGCTACTGGTGCCTGGGAAAGACTCCTGACGGAGGCAGAGGAGCGAAGACACTTAGCAGAGCTTCCCACCCAGGTCAGAGTTCCGCCGACACGGCAAAGACAGGAGCAGACCCCTCTCCCCCGCGTGCTGCTGCACTTGTAAGGCGAGCTTGAAACTGACCGGAGACGGTCTGGAATCCTGCAGGTGGAGGGCGAGCTGAAGAGTCAGCGGGTGATCCCCCCCAGAAGCCCTACAGGGAGTGCACAGGACAGATCGCTGCAGCCCAACGTCGGACATCAACGGACCTGCTTGCCCGCAACGGACCGCTTCCAGTGGCGCGAAAAATTGTGAGCGCCATCTTGGTTCAAACACGCTGAGTCGCACACGGCAATTCCTGCGCTGGGAGCTAAGGCAAGCATCTGACCGTGCAGCAAACTACCACATAGGAAGGATCTTGATCTGTGCTGGAGTGGCTCTCCTCCGGTTTGAAGAGGAAAGGGTAATGTAATGTTCCATATCCACACCTACACACAGGCCCTTATCTGAACACAGTGAAGTGACACTTCTCTATTAGGAGCTGGGGTTGGGACATACCTAATACTTTGCAGGTGGGAGAAAAGCGGTTCTATAACATGCTACAAGCACTTTTACCACCCTAAGATCACAACCCCGGGCACAGACTTTTTAGAGCCTAAGGAGTAGACACTATTCACAAATGAGGCCTAACTGTGTCACCTCGCCTGGCTTATAAGTGGGTTTACTGCCCTACCTGCATACTTGTGACAGAGGGAGGGGAAGGAGGAAGGAAAAGAAAAGGAAAAGAAAGGAGACATTTACAGTATTCCTCTTGACAATATGCTATCTATGTTTCCCAACCTGTGACACTAAACACCCAAAACATTGCTGGGACTCTGGGGAAATAATATCTGATCAAAAGCCTGCTCTCAAAAGAACTGAGAACTGCATGCCTTTGCCTGCTGAGAGGAGATGTGCATATGTCTGTTGGCTGTCTTTATTGTGACTCTTTAGTGGCTAATACTCTCTATCAAAGCAAAGTACAATATTTAAAGAGCTGCCTCTAATAGAACTAGGAAACTGCATTTCTCCCCCTTTTTTTTTTCTTTTATATTTTTTTTTTTTTTCTATTATTTTTATTTTATTATTTCTTTAATTGTTGAAAGGAGATTTGTGCATGTCATTTTAATGCAATTGTGATAATTCTTTGTTGCTAACACTCTCTATCTGAGCAGAAACAAAACTATATTGTGCTGGTTCATGGATAGATTTCTCTCTGGGAGTAAGATGTCTGGTAAAAATAAGCATGTAGCTAAGAGCAGGGGAGCTGCTGACCATCCGCAGGAGGCACATTCCCCTAGACAGGAGTCCAATGTCAATTCTATGGACACACATGTGGTGGTGCAGCAGCTCTCCTCCATTTTCCTCCCAAAGATAGAAAGCCTCCAAAAGGGTCTAGATCACTTAACGGGTGAAATGAAGCAATTTTCTGTCAGGTTTACCGAAATGGAAGATAGGGTATCAGGGCTGGAGGATACTTCTGTAACACATGACACCCAACTAGATACCCTACTGAAACAGAATATAAACCTTCATCAGAGACTAGAGGACTTGGAAAACAGGTCACGCCGCAATAATTTGCGCATTCTAGGGATCCCCGAAAATGTAAAACCCAAAGACCTCATTTGCTTTATAGAAGACACCCTCCCTAGGCTCCTCAAATTGACCCCAACTGTTTTTAAGGGCAGTGTAGAAAGGGCCCATAGGGTGGGTCCAGAGAGACAAACAGACAGAGGTACTACACAACCTAGGCAGGGGCTGCTGCATTTTCAGCTTAAGGTAGAGATACTACGAGCCTATAGAAGGGCCACCCCTGTCTTATTCGAGGGTTCCAAACTACTAATCTTCCAAGATTACTCAGCTGAGTTACTGCGAAAGCGCAAAGAATTTTCGCCCATATGTTCTGACCTAAATAAGAAAGGAAAAAAAGTGTACCTTCTGTACCCTGCTAGACTGAAGTTGCTTACCCCTGCTGGCCCTAGATTTTTCGACTCCCCGCAAGAGGCTAATGAATACTTGCGTTGTAATGAAAATAGGGACGGGGGGGACTTGCCTAGATCATCTCGGTCAGACCCGGGATGAGGGAGGAGGGTGGGAACACCTTAGCATTTCCACAAAACAGGCCCTGAATGGAGTCGACTATGGTCATAACTGTTATACTGTTGTGTTTCGCAGATATGTTAAGTTTGAAACTTAGTTTTATTTGTTATGCTATATTCTGCCCTTATGCATTGGTCACCTCTGGCATAGTAGACCTCTTATACAGTTGTCAATCTCTTCATTGTCATGGGGAACCATTTACACATAATGTACATGTCTTAATCTATAGAAATTACTTGCACATACTGTTTTTTCTGGATATGGTAATTGAGATATTGCTGCTTACCCCTGGGGGTGGAGCCCTGGCCCGTCTTCTAGATGTTGCGGAGCCAAAGCCCACTGGCTTTCTTGCTAATCACGGCTCGGGTGCGGGACACGGGCTCCACTACAGGGCACTATGTAACTCAGCATATTTCCTCTCTGAGATGCAAGTAAATACCTTACCCATGCTAGAATGTTACCTAGACATGTTTAGATTGAGAGTTTGCATTGTTTGTTTTATTACTTATTTATTTATTTTTTCTATCTCTTCGGTATCGCCTGTGGCGGGCACAATGGGCGTTATGCCTGTCTGCCCCTATAGGAATGAGCCACGACCAATGCACTGTGAAGCGCTGTTCCTAGTGGACAGTGGAGTTAGAGCAGTTAATTATTTAGATAAGAGATTGTTGTATCAGCCAAAGGAGCGGCAGAGACTTATGCTCTATCAAATAATACTGATCAATTATTGTGCACCTATTTTTGTATGTAGGATTTGCCTGCATATATTACCCCTTATAAATAACATAGCCAAAATACTATTACCTAATCCTAGGAGTGGAACACTGGTTCTGTATCTGGATGTGGCGAATCCAGAGTTCATTAGTTTAAATGTTCACTACAATAAAAATGTAAAACAAATACTCCGCCTCCTAACACTCTACAATCCATCAAGTCTTCTTGCAGAATTGCGAGTAATTAATGTGATTATGGTCAGGACCCTACTGTACGCGTACAAAACAAATGTAAGCATAGAAAAAAGAGAGGGGTTTTTTTTTTTTTTTTTTCTCTCTCTCTCTCTTCCTCTCCTTTCCCCCTTTTCTTTCAAGTGTCCCTCCTTCTCTCTCCTTCTCTCCTACACAGGACCGACGGGACCCGAGCCCATATGAAATTACCTAGATGGCGGTAAAGTTTATAACATGGAATGTGGGGGGGATTAATTCTCCCGCCAAAAGAAGTACTATACTGACACATTTGAGGCGTTTGGGAGCCGACATTGCACTATTGCAAGAGACTCATCTTTCTGAGACAGAACACGAGAAACTAAAGAGAGACTGGGTGGGTTTGGTAGAGCATATCTCCTACACTAATTCAAGTAGAGGCATTGCAATTCTGTTTGGGAAAAGAGGGAACGTTGAGATTTTACACACACTTAAGGACAAGGAGGGTAGATTTTTAGTAGTCAAAGTTAGAGTACACCAGAGGGTGTTGGTAATATGTAATATATATGCCCCAAACTGTAAGTCTACTGCCTTCTGGACACAACTCATACAAACACTCATTCCTTTCTCGGGCCTAGAGATCATACTTGGGGGAGATTTCAATTTAGCACCAAATCCCATCTGCGATAGAATGCGAGATCCGGAACGTGCAACGGGGGTATGCCAGCCAGGGGGCGATGGCATCTTTGAGCGTAAGATTTTCTCTAGAATCTCTAACGCCCTACAACTTGTTGATGTGTGGAGGTTAAGAAATTCGGAAAGTAAAGACTTTACTTGCATCTCCAGAGCCACTCCAACACTATCGCGAATAGATCTCTTTATGATATCCTCTAGCATAATTCCGAGGGTTACCAAAACCAAGATCCACAATGTGGTGGTCTCTGACCATGCACCAGTTGAACTTAGGATCTCGGTCGGAGCTGTGATTGCCAATAAGAATACGCTTAGATTCCCGAGTTTCCTTTACGCCTCTGAGGCCTTTACCAAGCATTTAACACATGCGTGGAACGACTTCTACACAGATAACCAAGCTCACCAGGACAACCCAGAGTTGTTCTGGAATACGGCAAAAGCGGTTCTTTCAGGCGACATTATTACTTATGTAGCTGCCTTGCGAAGGAAAACACAAGCCAAACTGCAAAAACTGCAGGAAGCCCTAACGGAATCTTACCAAGCATACTGTGGCAACCCATGCCAAGCCCTAAGGGACAAGTATCTTGAAACCAAAGGCGAACTGGATGTATTTCTGGGTCACCAAGCGGTTACGAAACTCCTCAGAACCAGTGCCAAATATTACAGAGAGGGAGACAGATCTGGTAGGCTGTTGGCTTCGCTGGTAAACCGGCGGACGGCTCGTAAACCTATTGCGGCTATCTCCTACCGCAACAAGACACATAAAACCCCAGAATCCATAGTGAAAGCCTTGGCGGACTACTACACCACCCTATATACTAGCCAGAAGCAGCCCTCTCAAGAGGTCATAACATCCTTCTGGAGGGATCTTGATCTCCCACAACTCAGGGAAGAACAAGTGGCAACCCTTAACTCACCCATCTCTCCTGATGAAATTCTAAAATCTATCTCCTCTATGTCTAATGGGAAGGCGGCGGGCCCCGACGGCCTCCCTGCTGAGTTCTTCAAAATGCTCAAACCCCAGATCACACCTACCTTAACTAAATTATACAACTTATATTATAGGGACTTGGTGACGCCTTCTCAGGTGTTCACAATGGCACATGTGTCATTAATCCCGAAGCCAGGGAAAGACCCCGGTTTACCGGAGTCCTATCGCCCCATCTCCCTGCTCAACTCGGACTACAAGATACTAATGAAGATCTTGGCCGACAGGCTCAAAGTAATCTTGTCAGATATTATTCATCCGGACCAAACCGGATTCATGTGCCGCAGAACATCTGTGACTAACGTGCGACGGGTGTTGCACTCCATAGCACACTACGAGAACAGGCCGGGACGTCCGGAGGCATTAGATCAATCGGAGGCCTTCCTGCTATCCTTGGATGCGGAGAAGGCCTTCGACAGGGTGGAATGGGGCCATTTGATGGATGTGTTGAGACGTTTTGGCTTCTCGGGACCATTCCTTCACTATATTGGCAACATATACACGGCCCCATGGATTTCCATTATGGCTAACGGTTTGTTCTCACCGCGCATTACTCTACAAAGGGGCACTCGCCAGGGGTGCCCCTTATCTCCCCTCCTTTTTAACTTGGCTCTGGAGCCATTGGCTGTAAAACTGCGTAAGGTCTACCCGGGCATGATGTTAGGAAATGAGAGGCTGCATCTAGCACTTTATGCGGATGACATGCTCCTATTCGTGGAACATCCGGCAAAGCACATCCCGAAAATCTTGGCGACAATTGAAGCCTTCGGATCTTTCTCGGGTTATAGAATAAACCAAACTAAATCAGAAATCCTGTGGCTTCGGAAACGCAAGACACAACTATGCTCCTACCCATTTCAGGAGGCCAAAGCCACACTTACTTATCTGGGCATTCAACTGTCCACCAACAGGCAAACCTTATACCATGATAATATCACGCGGGTGTGTCGTGACTTGGCACAAACCTTGGAGGGATGGAGGAGTCTGCCGATTTCCCTCACAGGACGAATCCACTTAGTAAAAATGGTAATCTTACCACGGATCCTGTACCCCCTCTTGATGCTACCGTTTCTGATCACTAGAAAAGACATGGCGCTATACACAAGGGCCCTATCTGGGTTTCTGTGGAGAGGGGGTAAACCTCGAATAGCACTAACAAAATTATATGCACGCCCCTCTTGTGGTGGACTGGGTCTCCCCGACCTGAAACTGTACAACTGGGCAACGCTAGGCCGCCTCATGCTGGACTGGCAACTCAGAACAGAACACTTCTATACTCCGGAATTGGAGAAGCATGCTCTGGGGGGACTGGATCCCTCATTCCTACCCTACGCTCAGCCTAATAGCATCCCCACGGAAACCAAGGACAGCTTCCTTTATAAAGACGTGCTGAGGGCGTGGCGACTGGCTCTTGGTTATATTGGCCGTTGTTTTGCATCACCCAGGTTAACCCCACTGAGAAACAACACCTGTTTCCCCCCTGGGATTGACACCTCCCCGTTTACTGTCTGGGAGACTAGGGGATTGGGTTCGGTGGGGGATGCTCTAGACCTTTCTAGGAGATGCGTCAGGTCCTTTGAGGATCTGCAAACTCAATACGGGCTACCGAGAGCCCACTTTTATGCCTATCTTCAGATGAGGCATTACATTGACCAGCTAATTAGGAAAGACTCACAATTTTGGGAGCCGCACGCATTTCACATCTCGATATCAGCTTATAAGCTAGGAAGCTTTTCTATTTCAGGAATATACAGAACACTGCTAAACCACACGGAATCTAAACACCTAGACATGTTAGAAAATAAATGGAGGGGACACCTAGAGAGGGAAGATCTACCAGAACTAATTCAAAGGAGCATAGAGAATGTTAAAAGAGCAACGCTGTCTATGACTCTGAGAGAATCTCAGATACGGATGTTGCATAAGGATTATATTATCCCACGAAGACTAGCCAAATGGAAGCAGGGAGTGGTGAACGAATGTAATAGGTGCAAGCTACGTGATCCAGATTTTCTTCATTTCTTCTCTACCTGCCCACGAGTTAGGCAATTTTGGGGTAGGATAGCTTTCTGGATCACAAATGTCATTAAAATCAGGGTCAAGATAGAAACAGAGCAAATCTGCTTCCTGGAATGGGGGGAACAGGACCCTAGACACATCCCAATACTCACTACTATGATTCTAATTGCCAGAAAGGTGATACTTGGGGTTTGGACGGAGAGCTCTGCTCCTACCTTTAATGCATTTAAACACAACTTGCACAAACAATTGCTTATCGAACAGCTAGACACCAAAATGGACACCGACAGAAGACTTAAACACTTTATTACTAAATGGCGGAAGTATATCGATACTCTAACCTTAGAAGCACAAAAACAGTTATTGTCTCCTTTTGCACACACTGAATATATGCTGACAGCCTCTCTGAGGGGAGAGTGGACATTCTTATACCAGACGCGGGGGGGGTGGGGGAGAGGGGAGAGAGAGTATTAATATCTAATGAGCTAACACCGCCTACCCGCCCTTGCTACTATTTGTTTACCCCCCCTCTTTGGATCCTCTTGGATCCCCCCTTTTCTTTTCTGGGTTTTTTTTTTTTTTTTTTCTCTCTCTTACCTTCACAGTTAGAATAAGACTGACTCATTCTATGATAATAGTTGGGACACCGCATGGCTGATTAGTTTAAGTTCAAGTTATAGTTAGGTTAAGTTTGAGTTTAAAAAGAAAACTTACAACTTGTTAATTTTCCATAAGAAATGGATAGTAAGTGAAACTCAAAAAAAAAAAAAAGAGGGGCATGAGATAATGATGTATGGCGTTTTTGACTTTATATCTACCGATATTTATGTATACAAATCTTCATTTGTTCTTGTTATAACTGTCTTGGATGTAAAAAATGTGAACCTCTTTGTACATTTTCTTATGTCCTCAATAAAAAAGAATGTTAAAAAAAAAAAAAAAAAATTAAAAAACCCCAATCAAACCAAGTTAGCAAGACCTAAATGGGTCCTGACAACAATGGGAGGCAACGCCCAATCCAATTAGAAACCACAAGGTTAAGAACTGGTAGCAGAACAGAGAAAAAGTTCTCCCAACATCCTGCAAGGATTGGAACAGCTAGCTAGTACTCGATCAAGGCGCAAACAGCTGTAGCTGGTTTCAAAGAGCAACCCTTCACTTGCCAGGCACCAAGTCAACCAGCCTAGAAACAACTGAAAACGAAGACCAAAATCATCCGAACTCAGAACCCTGAGTAATTTAGGCAAAATTACATGTAGCAGAACTAGACTAAGGTAAACACCTGAGTCAAGAACACGCAGCCATCCTCAGAATGAATCAGAAGAAATACTTGCTAAAAGCGGCTACCAAAATGCTAAACCTCCACTACAGAAGGCACACTCTAGGCAACTGAAACCGCCAGACCTACACATAGGTCTCGAAAATAAAAGGAGAGCCCAGAACCTCAACGAGGACAAATGCCCCCCCAAGATACGAGAGAACGACGGATATCAGGACCTACCTCCAACCGGGCCAGCCCAAGCATCGGCAGGTCTGAAACCAGAGGACCAGAAAAACCCCAGGCTCAAACGAGCAGAAAAAATGGCACAGCCATTACAATAGTGCTCGGGTGCCAACCTGAAATACCACATGGAGACCGTCGACAAGACCATAGACCTAGAGATCTAGCTAAAGGCCCAACATAGACTCAAGGCAGAGCCAGCAACTCTCCAAATGGACAGAACAACCTAGAGAGCGTACCTCTCTCCGAAATAGGTTAACCCGTCTGTCCTAACCTCCTAAAGCCAGGAGAAGTCCTAAGATAGGTACCACACTTCCTGAAAGAAAGATATAATCCCCCCTAAGACAAAGGGGGCCGCCAAACGGGCCGGAAGGACAGTGCACCTGTCCTCAGGACACAGCCATAGGCTGAACCGAGAGAACAAATCTCCAACGCCCTAACCTGGAAGGAATCCCATGAAGAATTTAACTGGCTAGCACACAGTCAAGGTGCCATAGCAGCAGTGGTTCCACAGTGAACCCCTTTGCTTGAAGAGCAACAAAGCCATCACACTCTGTCAGCAAGCCGACCAAGGGAAACCGACCAAGGTGAAAGGCAAGCCCAGGGGGCATCGGCACCCAGAAAAACCTGGTCAACAGAACCAGTTCAACTAGCCCAACCGAAGGACACCGCCCAATTTTCCTGGAACTAAGGAACCCCGGATCAGCTCTAGATCCTAAGAGTCCGGTACAACCTGCAACCGGAGCCACAAAGGAAACGCTGAGAAAAACCTCAGCCACCGGAAGAACCAGAGCGAGGAGAGGTCAGAGCCCCCAAATAAACAAGAACCCAGAAACTGAAATCTCCCATCTGATATAAAACCAGACCCCAGGAGATACAATACAATGTCCAAAGTAAAATGGGAAGAAACCCTAAACAGAGCTCAAGGAGACCACACTGCTCATGTCCCTACAAAGGAACCAACTCCCGAAGGGAACCAGGTCCCCCTAAGGAACCCGAGGAGCTGACAAAGTCCGAAAGGTCTCAAGAAGAGAACCACAGCAGGAACAAGTCCAAGGACAATTCCAGAGCCTCAGAAGGCCAAACCGTTCAAAATAGCGGTAAGGAGGCACTAAGCCCCCAATCCTCCCAAGAGGAACGAAACTCTAGGTCCCGAGGAAATCGGAGCAAATAGAGTGACGCAGTGGAACTCCACTGACCCGGTCACCAGATTGAATGCTGAATAAGGACTAACACAATCCTCCCAGCCATACGGATCCTTTTAGAGTGTTTAGCTGAAATTGTAAAGAAAAACAAGAAAACACACAAATAATAATGTGAGCACTTAGCGCCCCACCGGACCAGCCAGGCAGAACAGGCGCCACGTGTCTGAATAAGCCACAGGGCAGAATATCTGAATCCCAGCAGGACCAGCAGCAGCTGGGGTCATAACTGTCAAGTTGGCTAAATCCTCCCTCAGAGGGGAAGGTAAAACAGACAAACCTAGAACTAACGTGTCCCTTAACAAACTTCCGAAGAAGCAACCAGAGAGAATCGATCCCAGAAGTTCCAGAAGGAAACACATCATCGAAAGTAAAAGAAATCCTAACCGGATAAAAGAAAATATAAGGCAACCCATAGGTTAACGACCAGGAAGAAAACAGGCATGCCCGCAGGACCAGCCAAATAGAACCCTGATCTTCCAACCAAAAACTGGGAAAGATCTCAATAATCAGACAATTTGGAAATTACATCATCCCCTCATGTCTAATGAGGTGAGCCATTCGAAGTAGAAGACTGCGGATTCCCGTATCCGTTAAAAGGGACACTAAACCCCAAATTTTTTCATTTATGACTCAGATAGAGCATGCAATTTTAAGCAACTTTCAAATGTACTCCTATTATAAATTTATATTGGTTCTCTTGCTATCTTTATTTAAAAAGTAGGAATGTGATGCATAGGAACCGGCCCATTTTTGGTTGGGAACCTGGGATATGCTTGCTTCTTGGTGGGTAATCCTCCAATAAGCAAGCACTATCCATGGTGCTGAACCTAAAATGGGCTGGCTGCTAAGATTTACATTCCTGCTTTTAAAATAAAGTTAGCAAGAGAACAAAGAAAAAACTGAATTTATGCTTACCTGATAAATTTCTTTTTCCAACGGTGTGTCCGGTCCACGGCGTCATCCTTACTTGTGGGAATATTCTCTTCCCCAACAGGAAATGGCAAAGAGCACAGCAAAAGCTGCCCATATAGCCCCCCTCTGGCTCCGCCCCGCAGTCATTCGACCGATGGTTAGGAGAAAAAAGGAGAAACTATAGGGTGCCGTGGTGACTGTAGTGTATAGAGAAAGAAATTTTTCCAAACCTGATTAAAGAACCAGGGCGAGCCGTGGACCGGACACACCGTTGGAGAAAGAAATTTATCAGGTAAGCATAAATTCTGTTTTCTCCAACATTGGTGTGTCCGGTCCACTGCGTCATCCTTACTTGTGGGAACCAATACCAAAGCTTTAGGACACGGATGAAGGGAGGGAGCAAATCAGGTTACCTAAACGGAAGGCACTACGGCTTGCAAAACCTTTCTCCCAAAAACAGCCTCCGAAGAAGCATAAGTATCGAATTTGTAAAATTTGGCAAAAGTGTGCAGAGAAGACAGAAGCCTCGTTCTTGAAGGCACATGTGGAAGCCACAGCCCTAGTAGAGTGAGCTGTGATTCGTTCAGGAGGCTGCCGTCCGGCAGTCTCATAAGCCAATCGGATGATGCTTTTCAGCCAGAAAGAAAGAGAGGTAGCAGTAGCTTTTTGTCCTCTCCTCTTACCAGAGTAAACGACAAACAAAGATGAAGTTTGTCTGAAATCCTTTGCTGCGTCTAAATAGAACTTTAAAGCACGGACCACGTCTAAATTGTGTAACAAACGTTCCTTCTTTGAAACTGGATTGGGACACAGAGAAGGGACAACTATTTCCTGGTTAATATTCTTGTTGGAAACAACTTTTGGAAGAAAACCAGGCTTGGTACGCAAAACGACCTTATCTGAATGGAACACCAGATAGGGTGGATCACACTGCAAAGCAGATAATTCAGAAACTCTTCTAGCAGAAGAAATAGCAACCAAAAACAGAACTTTCCAAGATAGTAACTTGATATCTATGGAATGTAAGGGTTCAAACGGAACCCCTTGAAGAACTGAAAGAACTAAATTTAGACTCCAAGGAGGAGTCATGGGTCTGTAAACAGGCTTGATTCTGACCAAAGCCTGTACAAAAGCTTGAACATCTGGCACAGCTGCCAGGTGTCTGTGTAACAAAACAGATAAAGCAGAAATCTGTCCTTTTAGAGAACTCGCTGATAACCCTTTATCCAAACTCTCTTGGAGAAAGGAAAGAATCCTAGGAATTTTAATTTTACTCCAGGAGAATCCCTTGGATTCACACCAACAGATATATTTTTTCCATATTTTATGGTAAATCTTCCTAGTCACAGGTTTTCTGGCTTGGACCAGAGTATCTATCACTGAATCTGAAAACCCACGCTTGGATAAAATCAAGCGTTCAATTTCCAAGCAGTCAGCTGCAGAGAAACTAGGTTTGGATGTTCGAATGGACCTTGTACTAGAAGATCCTATCTAAAAGGTAGCTTCCATGGTGGAGCCGATGACATATTCACCAGGTCTGCATACCAAGTCCTGCGTGGCCACGCAGGAGCTATCAGAATCACCGAGACCTTCTCCTGTTTGATCCTGGCTACGAGCCTGGGAAGGAGAGGAAACGGTGGAAACGCATAAGCTAGGTTGAACGACCAAGGCGCCACTAATGCATCCACTAGAGTTGCCTTGGGATCCCTGGATCTGGACCCGTAGCAAGGAACCTTGAAGTTCTGTCGAGACACCATCAGATCCATGTCTGGAATGCCCCATAATTGAGTTAACTGGGCAAAGACCTCCAGGTGGAGTTCCCACTCCCCCGGATGGAAAGTCTGACGACTCAAATAATCCGCCTCCCAGTTGTCTACTCCTGGGATGTGAATTGCAGATAGATGGCAGGAGTGATCCTCCGCCCATTTGATGATCTTGGATACCTCTCTCATCGCCAAGGAACTCTTTGTTCCTCCCTGATGGTTGATGTAAGCTACAGTCGTCATGTTGTCCGACTGAAATCTTATGAATCCGGCCTTCGCTAGTTGAGGCCAAGCCCGGAGCGCATTGAATATCGCTCTCAGTTCCAGGATGTTTATCGGGAGAAGAGACTCTTCCCAAGACCATAGACCCTGAGCTTTCAGGGAGTCCCAGACCGCGCCCCAGCCTAATAGACTGGCGTCGGTCGTGACAATGACCCACTCTGGTCTGCGGAAACTCATTCCCTGAGACAGGTGATCCTGAGTCAACCACCAACGGAGTGAGTCTCTGGTTAACTGGTCTACTTGAATCTGGGGAGACAAGTCTGCATAATCCCCATTCCACTGTCTGAGCATGCACAGTTGCAATGGTCTTAGATGAATTCGAGCAAAAGGAACCACGTCCATTGCTGCAACCATTAGACCTATTACTTCCATGCACTGAGCTATGGAAGGTTGAGGAATAGATTGAAGAGCTTGACAAGCCTTTAGAAGCTTTAATTTTCTGACCTCTGTCAGAAAAAACAGAATTTATGTTTACCTGATAAATTACTTTCTCCAACGGTGTGTCCGGTCCACGGCGTCATCCTTACTTGTGGGATATTCTCTTCCTCAACAGGAAATGGCAAAGAGCCCAGCAAAGCTGGTCACATGATCCCTCCTAGGCTCCGCCTACCCCAGTCATTCGACCGACGTTAAGGAGGAATATTTGCATAGGAGAAACCATATGATACCGTGGTGACTGTAGTTAAAGAAAATAAATTATCAGACCTGATTAAAAACCAGGGCGGGCCGTGGACCGGACACACCGTTGGAGAAAGTAATTTATCAGGTAAACATAAATTCTGTTTTCTCCAACATAGGTGTGTCCGGTCCACGGCGTCATCCTTACTTGTGGGAACCAATACCAAAGCTTTAGGACACGGATGAAGGGAGGGAGCAAATCAGGTCACCTAAATGGAAGGCACCACGGCTTGCAAAACCTTTCTCCCAAAAACAGCCTCAGAAGAAGCAAAAGTATCAAACTTGTAAAATTTGGTAAAAGTGTGCAGTGAAGACCAAGTCGCTGCCCTACATATCTGATCAACAGAAGCCTCGTTCTTGAAGGCCCATGTGGAAGCCACAGCCCTAGTGGAATGAGCTGTGATTCTTTCAGGAGGCTGCCGTCCGGCAGTCTCGTAAGCCAATCTGATGATGCTTTTAATCCAAAAAGAGAGAGAGGTAGAAGTTGCTTTTTGACCTCTCCTTTTACCAGAATAAACAACAAACAAGGAAGATGTTTGTCTAAAATCCTTTGTAGCATCTAAATTTTAGAGCGCGAACAACATCCAAATTGTGCAACAAACGTTCCTTCTTCGAAACTGGTTTCGGACACAAAGAAGGCACGACTATCTCCTGGTTAATGTTTTCGTTAGAAACAACTTTTGGAAGAAAACCAGGTTTAGTACGTAAAACCACCTTATCTGCATGGAACACCAGATAAGGAGGAGAACAATGCAGAGCAGATAATTCTGAAACTCTTCTGGCAGAAGAAATTGCAACCAAAAACAAAACTTTCCAAGATAATAACTTAATATCAACGGAATGTAAGGGTTCAAACGGAACCCCCTGAAGAACTGAAAGAACTAAGTTGAGACTCCAAGGGGGAGTCAAAGGTTTGTAAACAGGCTTAATTCTAACCAGAGCCTGAACAAAGGCTTGAACATCTGGCACAGCTGCCAGCTTTTTGTGGAGTAACACAGACAAGGCAGAAATCTGTCCCTTCAAGGAACTTGCAGATAATCCTTTCTCCAATCCTTCTTGAAGAAAGGATAGAATCTTAGGAATCTTTACCTTGTCCCAAGGGAATCCTTTAGATTCACACCAACAGATATATTTTTTCCATATTTTGTGGTAAATTTTTCTAGGTACAGGCTTTCTGGCCTGAACAAGAGTATCAATAACAGAATCTGAGAACCCTCGTTTTGATAAGATCAAGCGTTCAATCTCCAAGCAGTCAGCTGGAGTGAGACCAGATTCGGATGTTCGAACGGACCTTGAACAAGAAGGTCTCGTCTCAAAGGTAGCTTCCATGGTGGAGCCGATGACATATTCACCAGATCTGCATACCAAGTCCTGCGTGGCCACGCAGGAGCTATCAAGATCACCGACGCCCTCTCCTGATGGATCCTGGCTACCAGCCTGGGGATGAGAGGAAATGGCGGGAATACATAAGCTAGTTTGAAGGTCCAAGGTGCTACTAGTGCATCTACTAGAGTCGCCTTGGGATCCCTGGATCTGGACCCGTAGCAAGGAACCTTGAAGTTCTGACGAGAGGCCATCAGATCCATGTCTGGAATGCCCCACAGTTGAGTAATTTGGGCAAAGATTTCCGGATGGAGTTCCCACTCCCCCGGATGTAATGTCTGACGACTCAGAAAATCCGCTTCCCAATTTTCCACTCCTGGGATGTGGATTGCAGACAGGTGGCAGGAGTGAGTCTCCGCCCATTGAATGATTTTGGTCACTTCTTCCATCGCCAGGGAACTCCTTGTTCCCCCCTGATGGTTGATGTACGCAACAGTCGTCATGTTGTCTGATTGAAACCGTATGAACTTGGCCTTCGCTAGCTGAGGCCAAGCCTTGAGAGCATTGAATATCGCTCTCAGTTCCAGAATATTTATCGGTAGAAGAGATTCTTCCCGAGACCAAAGACCCTGAGCTTTCAGGGATCCCCAGACCGCGCCCCAGCCCATCAGACTGGCGTCGGTCGTGACAATGACCCACTCTGGTCTGCGGAAGGTCATCCCTTGTGACAGGTTGTCCAGGGACAGCCACCAACGGAGTGAGTCTCTGGTCCTCTGATTTACTTGTATCTTCGGAGACAAGTCTGTATAGTCCCCATTCCACTGACTGAGCATGCACAGTTGTAATGGTCTTAGATGAATGCGCGCAAAAGGAACTATGTCCATTGCCGCTACCATCAAACCTATTACTTCCATGCACTGCGCTATGGAAGGAAGAGGAACGGAATGAAGTGTCCGACAAGAGTTTAGAAGTTTTGTTTTTCTGGCCTCTGTCAGAAAAATCCTCATTTCTAAGGAGTCTATTATTGTTCCCAAGAAGGGAACCCTTGTCAACGGAGATAGAGAACTCTTTTCCACGTTCACTTTCCATCCGTGAGATCTGAGAAAGGCCAGGACTATGTCCGTGTGAGCCTTTGCTTGAGGAAGGGACGACGCTTGAATCAGAATGTCGTCCAAGTAAGGTACTACTGCAATGCCCCTTGGTCTTAGCACCGCTAGAAGGGACCCTAGTACCTTTGTGAAAATCCTTGGAGCAGTGGCTAATCCGAAAGGAAGCGCCACGAACTGGTAATGCTTGTCCAGGAATGCGAACCTTAGGAACCGATGATGTTCCTTGTGGATAGGAATATGTAGATACGCATCCTTTAAATCCACCGTGGTCATGAATTGACCTTCCTGGATGGAAGGAAGAATTGTTCGAATGGTTTCCATTTTGAACGATGGAACCTTGAGAAACTTGTTTAAGATCTTGAGATCTAAGATTGGTCTGAACGTTCCCTCTTTTTTGGGAACTATGAACAGATTGGAGTAGAACCCCATCCCTTGTTCTCCTAATGGAACAGGATGAATCACTCCCATTTTTAACAGGTCTTCTACACAATGTAAGAATGCCTGTCTTTTTATGTGGTCCGAAGACAATTGAGACCTGTGGAACCTCCCCCTTGGGGGAAGCCCCTTGAATTCCAGAAGATAACCTTGGGAGACTATTTATAGTGCCCAAGGATCCAGAACATCTCTTGCCCAAGCCTGAGCGAAGAGAGAGAGTCTGCCCCCCACCAGATCCGGTCCCGGATCGGGGGCCAACATTTCATGCTGTCTTGGTAGCAGTGGCAGGTTTCTTGGCCTGCTTTCCCTTGTTCCAGCCTTGCATTGGTCTCCAGGCTGGCTTGGCTTGAGAAGCATTACCCTCTTGCTTAGAGGACGTAGCACTTGGGGCTGGTCCGTTTCTACGAAAGGGACGAAAATTAGGTTTATTTTTGGCCTTGAAAGACCTATCCTGAGGAAGGGCGTGGCCCTTACCCCCAGTGATATCAGAGATAATCTCTTTCAAGTCAGGGCCAAACAGCGTTTTCCCCTTGAAAGGAATGTTAAGGAGTTTGTTCTTGGAAGACGCATCAGCTGACCAAGATTTCAACCAAAGCGCTCTGCGCGCCACAATAGCAAACCCAGAATTCTTTGCCGCTAACCTAGCCAATTGCAAAGTGGCGTCTAGGGTGAAAGAATTAGCCAATTTGAGAGCACGGATTCTGTCCATAATCTCCTCATAAGGAGGAGAATCACTATCGATCGCCTTTACTAGCTCATCGAACCAGAAACATGCGGCTGTAGTGACAGGGACAATGCATGAAATTGGTTGTAGAAGGTAACCCTGCTGAACAAACATCTTTTTAAGCAAACCTTCTAATTTTTTTATCCATAGGATCTTTGAAAGCACAACTATCTTCTATGGGTATATTGGTGCGTTTGTTTAAAGTAGAAACCGCTCCCTCGACCTTGGGGACTGTCTGCCATAAGTCCTTTCTGGGGTCGACCATAGGAAACAATTTTTTAAATATGGGGGGAGGGACGAAAGGTATACCGGGCCTTTCCCATTCTTTATTTACAATGTCCGCCACTCGCTTGGGTATAGGAAAAGCTTCTGGGGGCCCCGGGACCTCTAGGAACTTGTCCATTTTACATAGTTTCTCTGGGATGATCAAATTCTCACAATCATCCAGAGTGGATAATACCTCCTTAAGCAGAGCGCGGAGATGTTCCAACTTAAATTTAAATGTAATCACATCGGGTTCAGCTTGTTGAGAAATTTTCCCTGAATCTGAAATTTCTCCCTCAGACAAAACCTCCCTGGCCCCCTCAGACTGGTGTAGGGGCATTTCAGAACCATTATCATCAGCGTCCTCATGCTCTTCAGTATCTAAAACAGAGCAGTCGCGCTTACGCTGATAAGTGGGCATTTTGGCTAAAATGTTTTTGATAGAATTATCCATTACAGCCGTTAATTGTTGCATAGTAAGGAGTATTGGCGCGCTAGATGTACTAGGGGCCTCCTGAGTGGGCAAGACTCGTGTAGACGAAGGAGGGAATGATGCAGTACCATGCTTACTCCCCTCACTTGAGGAATCATCTTGGGCATCATTTTCAGTGTCACATAAATCACATTTATTTAAATGAGAAGGAACCCTGGCTTCCCCACACTCAGAACACAGTCTATCTGGTAGTTCAGACATGTTAAACAGGCATAAACTTGATAACAAAGTACAAAAAACGTTTTAAAATAAAACCGTTACTGTCACTTTAAATTTTAAACTGAACACACTTTATTACTGCAATTGCGAAAAAGTATGAAGGAATTGTTCAAAATTCACCAAAATTTCACCACAGTGTCTTAAAGCCTTAAAAGTATTGCACACCAAATTTGGAAGCTTTAACCCTTAAAATAACGGAACCGGAGCCGTTTTTAACTTTAACCCCTTTACAGTCCCTGGTATCTGCTTTGCTGAGACCCAACCAAGCCCAAAGGGGAATACGATACCAAATGACGCCTTCAGAAAGTCTTTTCTATGTATCAGAGCTCCTCACACATGCGACTGCATGTCATGCCTCTCAAAAACAAGTGCGCAATACCGGCGCGAAAATGAGGCTCTGCCTATGATTAGGGAAAGCCCCTAAAGAATAAGGTGTCTAAAACAGTGCCTGCCGATATTATTTTACCAAAATACCCAGATTAAATGATTCCTCAAGGCTAAATATGTGTAATATATGAATCGATTTAGCCCAGAAAATGTCTACAGTCTTAATAAGCCCTTGTGAAGCCCTTATTTACTGTCTGAATAAAAATGGCTTACCGGATCCCATAGGGAAAATGACAGCTTCCAGCATTACATCGTCTTGTTAGAATGTGTCATACCTCAAGCAGCAAAAGACTGCTCACTGTTCCCCCAACTGAAGTTAATTCCTCTCAACAGTCCTGTGTGGAACAGCCATGGATTTTAGTAACGGTTGCTAAAATCATTTTCCTCTTACAAACAGAAATCTTCATCTCTTTTCTGTTTCAGAGTAAATAGTACATACCAGCACTATTTTAAAATAACAAACTCTTGATTGAATAATAAAAACTACAGTTAAACACTAAAAAACTCTAAGCCATCTCCGTGGAGATGTTGCCTGTACAACGGCAAAGAGAATGACTGGGGTAGGCGGAGCCTAGGAGGGATCATGTGACCAGCTTTGCTGGGCTCTTTGCCATTTCCTGTTGGGGAAGAGAATATCCCACAAGTAAGGATGACGCCGTGGACCGGACACACCTATGTTGGAGAAATCTTCATTTCTATTCATTTCTACAGAATCTATTATTTTTCCCAGAAAAGGAACTCTTGTAGACGGGGATAGGGAACTCTTTTCCACGTTCACCTTCCACCCGTGAGACCTGAGAAAAGCTAATACAATGTCTGTATGAGCCCTTGATCTGGAAAGGGACAACGCTTGGATTAGGATGTTGTCTAGGTAAGGTGCCACTGCAATGCCCCTCGGCCTTAGAACCTCTAAAAGGGACCCTAGCACCTTTGTGAAAATTCTGGGAGCAGTGGCTAGACCGAATGGAAGAGCCACGAACTGGTAATGTTTGTCCAGAAAGGCGAACCTTAGGAACTGATGATGATCTTTGTGGATAGGAATATGTAGGTACGCATCCTTTAAATCCACGGTAGTCATATATTGACCCTCCTGAATTGTTGGTAAAATCGTTTGAATGGTTTCCATTTTGAACGATGGAACTCTGAGGAATATGTTTAGAATTTTTAAATCCAGAATTGGTCTGAAAGTTCCCTCTTTTTTGGGAACTACAAACAGGTTTGAGTAAAACCCCTGACCTTGTTCCACTGTTGGAACTGGGTGTATCACTCCCATCTTTAACAGATCTCCTACGCAATGTAAGAATGCCTGTCTCTTTATCTGGTCTGAAGATAAGCGAGACATGTGGAACCTTCCCCTTGGAGGGAGTTCCTTGAATTCTAGAAGATAACCCTGAGAGACTATTTCTAGTGCCCAGGGATCCTGAACATCTCTTGCCCAAGCCTGAGCAAAGAGAGAAAGTCTGCCCCCTACTAGATCCGGTCCCGGATCGGGGGCTACCCCTTCATGCTGTCTTGGTAGCAGTAACAGGCTTCTTGGCCTGTTTACCCTTGTTCCAGCCTTGCATTGGTTTCCATGCTGGCTTGGCCTGGGAAGCGTTACCCTCTTGTCTAGAGGCCGCAGAGTTAGCAGACGGTCCGTTCCTGAAGTTGCGAAAGGAACGAAAATTAGATTTATTCTTAGCCTTAAAGGGCCTATCCTGTGGGAGGGCATGGCCCTTTCCCCCAGTGATGTCTGAAATAATTTCCTTCAATTCTGGCCCAAAAAGGGTCTTAACCTTGAAAGGAATATTAAGCAATTTTGTCTTGGAAGACACATCCGCCGACCAAGACTTTAGCCAGAGCGCTCTGCGCGCCACAATTGCAAAACCTGAATTTTTCGCCGCTAACTTCGCCAATTGCAAAGCGGCATCTAAAATAAAGGAATTAGCTAACTTAAGTGCATGAATTCTGTCCATGACCTCCTCATATGGAGTCTCCTTATTGAGCGAGTTTTCTAGTTCTTCGAACCAAAAACACGCCGCCGTTGTGACAGGAATAATGCACGAAATTGGTTGGAGGAGGAAACCTTGCTGAACAAATATCTTTTTAAGCTAACCCTCCAATTTTTTATCCATAGGATCTTTGAAAGCACAACTGTCCTCGATGGGAATAGTCGTGCGTTTGGCCAACGTAGAAACTGCCCCCTCAACCTTAGGGACTGTTTGCCATGCATCCCTCCTTGGGTCTACAATGGGGAACATTTTCTTAAATATAGGAGGTGGGACAAAAGGTATGCCTGGTTTCTCCCACTCCTTGGTCACTATGTCCGCCACCCTTTTGGGTATCGGAAAGGCATCAGGTTGCACAGGGACCTCTAGGAATTTGTCCATTTTGCACAATTTTTCTGGAATGACCAAAGAGTCACCATCGTCCAGAGTAGTTAGTACCTCCTTAAGCAGGGCGCGGAGATGTTCTAACTTAAATTTAAACGTCACAACATCAGGTTCTGCCTGTTGAGAAATTTTTCCTGAATCAGAAATTTCTCCCTCCGACAGACCCTCCCTCACTGCCAATTCTGACTGGTGTGAGGGTATGACAGATAAATTCTCGTCAGCGCACTCTTGCTCATCCGCTGTATTTAAAACTGAGCAATCACGCTTTCTTTGATATGCTGGCATTTTGGATAAAATATTAGCTATAGAATTATCCATAACTGCCGTTAATTGTTGCATAGTAACAAGCATTGGCGCGCTAGATGTACTAGGTGTCGCCTGCGCGGGCGTAACTGGTGTTGACACAGAAGGAGAGGATGATGAACTATCCCCACTACCTTCACTTGAGGAATCATCTTGGGCAACCTTATTAAATGTGACAGTACTGTCCTTACTCTGTTTGGACGCCATGGCACAATTATGACATACATTTAAAGGGGGGACCACCTTGGCCTCCATACATACAGAACATGTTCTATCTGAAGGTTCAGACATGTTAAACAGGCTTATACAGGCTATTAATGCAATCAAACCGTTTTTAAACAAAACCGTTACTGTCTCTTTAAATGTTAAACAGAGCACACTTTAATTCTGAATGTGTGAAAAACTATGAAGGAAAAATCCAATCCTTACCAAATTTGCACCCTAGTGTCTTAATGCTTTAAATGTATTGCACACCAATTTTCAAGTTTGTAATCCCTTAAATGAGGAAACCGGAGCTGTTTTATCAAAATAACAATTTTAAACCCACTACAGTCCCAGCCACAGCGTATGCTGCGGCTTCACCTGTCCTTGGGGGTTATTCGCCACCGAAATAAGCCTTCCAGGAACGTTTTTAATAGCCACCAGACCCTCTCACATGAAGCTGCATGCACTGCATCCAAAAGAAACTGCGCAATTAAGGCGCGAAAATGAGGCTCTGCCTACTAGAGTGAAATGCCCTTCCTGACTGGGAAAGGTGTCTAAACGACTGCCTGGCGCTTAAAAACGTTACCAAGGTATTCTTAAGTTTTAAAACACTTCAAACCGCATATAAATATCGAATAAAGCAATCGATTTAGCCCACAATAGTGTCAACAAGTATATAGCCCATTAAAAAGCCTTCATTCTGTTATGAGTCTAAGAAAATGGCTTACCGATCCCAAAAAGGGAAAATGACAGTCTTCTAGCATTACTATGTCTTGTTAGAAAATGGACTAGTCATACCTTGAGCAGAAAAGTCTGCAAACTGTTCCCCCCAACTGAAGTTCTCTGGGCTCAACAGTCCTGTGTGGGAACAGCAATTGATTTTAGTTACTGCTGCTAAAATCATCCTCCTCTTTAAACAGAACTCTTCATCTTTTTTCTGTTTTAGAGTAAATAGTACAAACCGGCACTATTTTAAAATAACAAACTCTTGATAGAAGGTTAAAAAACTACAACTAACACCACATACTCTTTACCATCTCCGTGGAGATGCTACTTGTTCAGAGCGGCAAAGAGAATGATTGGGGGGCGGAGCCAGAGGGGGGGCTATATGGGCAGCTTTTGCTGTGCTCTTTGCCATTTCCTGTTGGGGAAGAGAATATTCCCACAAGTAAGGATGACGCCGTGGACCGGACACACCAATGTTGGAGAAATTGATCATAGGAGTAAATTAGAACGTTGCTTAAGATTGCATGCTCTATCTAAATCATAACAACTCTAACAACTCAAAAAAATGTGTCTGAGTAAAACGCGAAGACACGCTATTCTGTAATGAAAGGCACAACACTAAGGGACAGCTACACCTGCAGGGAACTGTAGAGGCCCACCCAAGGCAGGTAGAACCGGGACGATCGGGCACGAGCACAAAACGTAAATAAACGTCTGGTCTCGCCAAAAATATGTGAAAGCAAAAATTTGTTGCAACCTCTGGGGGGGGTTGGGGGGGACAAGCCGCCCTGTAAGGAGGGATAAACATAATCTGGGTTACCTGCATGTGTAGTAGTAAGGAGCGGTAGGGAATCCCCCAGAGGTGGATGGCTCCGCAGACCCCTGATTACACGAGCAACAGGGCGCTCTAATACGGCATATCGAATATAACTGATTGATCTGTGTCAACAGGGCCAATTTGCATTCTTCACAAGTCCAAGAATCTGAAATTTGAACAGTCTCAGCATCAGAATCCTCCATAACTAGATAGAAAGGATAAAAACGGCACCTGACACCCACAATGGCTGGGGCACTCACCACCTCCTAGAACCAGACACAAGCAGACTCTAATTTTTCAGTCGCCACATGGTCAGGAATGCGGAAATGGAAGACCAGAATGTAAACACGTCCAGTCACAAGGTGAACCATACTGTCCAAAAAAAGTGCGCCCAATCATAAGGTCGCGTCACTTCCAAAGGCTTTTATGTTCTAAGCCAAGAGCCCAGTTAACACTACACATAAGCAAATTAAATCACATAAACATGATTAAAAAAAACCCTATTCAATAATCCCCCTCGGGAGATATTAACCCTCGATTCCAAGATACCAAAGGAGCCTCACTGAGGCCCTATAAATATACTTACTCCTGCAAGATAGTTCCTTACAGGAAAATAAAAAAGTTACAGTACATTCTAATAAAGTCAAAAGAAACGATCTTGCCGAAATCTACGCCGTGGAACAGGAACACGACCCTTCAAGTGTGACGAATAGTAGCAGCGCCTCCGCCATGGACTTGAGAGAAGAAAGCAGCCAGCGAAGCAAAGTTAGACAACGCTGATTGCTTGTGGAGCTGTTAATATGAGTCGGGATGGTTTAGCAGAAAGACTCTCCCTGCATCTCCAGACTCTATAACTTTCATCCAGGCCCTCACTGAGAGACTGATTGGATTACTTAAAACTCCCGTCCCATGTGGAAGAGTACTACCCTACATAAGAGACAAAACAAACTTGACACTTCTCTGCCATCCTCCTAGGACGAAAGGCAAAGAATGACTGGGGGATGAGGGAAGTGGGAGGAGTATTTAAGCCTTTGGCTGGGGTGTCTTTGCTTCCTCCTGGTGGCCAGGTTCTTATTTCCCAAAAGTAACGAATGCAGCTGTGGACTCTTTCCATTTAGGAAGAAAAAATTCAAAAACAAATTATGCTTACCTGATAATTTTCTTTTCTTCAGATGGAAAGAGTACACAGCTGCATTCATTACTTTTGGGAATTCAGAACCTGGCCACCAGAAGGAGGCAAAGACACCCCAGTCAAAGGCTTAAATACTCCTCCCACTTCCCTCATCCCCCAGTCATTCTGCAGAGGAACAAAGAACAGTAGAAGAAATATCAGGGTGAAAAGGTGCCAGAAGAATAAAAAATAAGAGCCGCCCCACAAAAGAAATACGGTGGGGAGCTGTGGACTCTTTCCATCTGAAGAAAAGAAAATTATCATCAGGTAAGCAGAATTTAAGTTTTTCTTCATAAATAGAAAGAGTCAACAGCTGCATTCATTACTTTTGCGAAAACAATACCCAAGGTATAGAGGACAATGAATGAAAAAAAGGGAGGGTAAAATAGACTGTCAATTCTGAGGGCACCAGGCCTGAAAAAAAACACAAGCCAACCAAACCCTGCTTCGTCGGAGCCGGGCAAAATAACTAGAAGGAAAAGGCCCCAAGGACACTGACCCGCAGATAGTCCAAAAGCCTAACTAGAGACCGCAAGCAGACTCACTGAGCCAACACTCTGCCAGGAGAACTGTTGCCCAGCAGTCGGTCCCCCTACTAATATAGTACCAAAATCCCCAAAAGGGAGAGGACAAGGGTAAGCCAAAGGGATACCCAAAGGTACAGCCAAATCCATAAAGGAAAAAAAACCCTTCAAAGGAGGGACAAGTCCACAGAGACCTGAATGGATCCCGAGAACAATAGGAGACGACGCCCAACCCACAAGGAGCAACCGGGCATCATCAAGGAGAAGAAACATCTCCCAAACATCAATGCAACAGCACCGAAAAAGATAGCTGAAGACAAAGTCCTCAAAATGTCAGAAGTCAGAGACTGAGCAAACAGAAAATTACAAGCAACCAACTCAGAAAATAAACATCTGAGTCCAGTAACCCGCAGCCGAACAAAATAGCAGACTGCCCATTCCAAGAGAGATTGCCCAACCTCCAGGCAATTCAGGACGCCAATCCTACCCACAGATCTCAAAGGGGGAGAGGCACAGAACCTCTAAAAACGGAAGGTGTCACTCCCAAGACCTGAAGATGAACAACAGATCTCGGATCCTACACCTAGCCGGACCAGCCCAAGCAACGGCAGATCTGAAAGTAAGGGAACCGAAAGGAACCGCAAGACCAGCCCCCAAAAAGTGTGGAAGAATGGACACAGCCACTCCAACCTAAAGACAAACGAGCAGGCGTTAGACCCAAGGAGATCTAGCAAGGCCACCCGACTAAGTATCAATGTGGAGCCAGCAGCTACCCAGATGGAAAGGAACAACTCAAAGAGCAGACCAATCCTCGAACCAGATAGACATCTGTTCCAACCTCCCGAACACAGGAGAGGCCCCTAAAAAGGGAACCACATCTCCATGAGGAGGACAACGAGCACCCTGAAGAGGAGAGCGTTGATAAACACCTGCCCATAAGACAGGAAGTCGAAGGAAGAACCGAGAGGACACAAGGCCATGTCACTGACGAACACAGAAGAACCCCTTAAAATACATTGTGCTAGCACACAACAGGCGTTAAAGTGACAGCTGAGCAACTGCAAACCTTCCATTTGCTAGGCAGGAAAGCCCACCATCAGGTCACGTTAGTTGGCTGTCCCAAGGGAACGTATCTTCCGGCACAAGACAAGGGCCAAGGAGCCCCGGCTCTCATACATCTGGCAAAGTTGTAAAACAGAACAGCCAGAACAAGGGCTAAGCCCAAGTACCCCGAAAACTGGAAACCCCAAGGCCAGTCCTAGGATCATAAGGTCTGATAACATCCCACAGTGGGATCCACAAAGAGAAAACGCAGAGTAAAACCCTCGACAACCGGAAGATCAGGACAAGAAGCCCGGGCCCCACAAATTTTTAGATTAAACAATCTTCCAGGCACATAAATCCCTCCTCTGATATAATAAAACCCACCTAATAGGGAAAAAATCCAGAAGAACCCAGATAACAAGAGCAAGAAGCCCTTGCAAGTCCCAACCCAAAAGGAAGAGACCACCCCTTGCAGGAGCCCAACACTCCAAAGAGCCATGGCCATTAAAGGACACTAGAGCTAACAGGCGTCCAAGCATCATTAACATGATAGAGCTTGACAGTGCGGCTAATCCCCCTAAGGGACACAAAGCGCTGCTCATTTTATCAACCTCGAAAGGAGGAAAGGCTGAGTAGACCTCGCCGGGGATCTTACAAGCAACCCTCGGTCTGCTACAGTACAGAGTAGCCACAGGGCATTAGAATGCTGAGTTAGCTGTCCAGCTAGCCACGAGCTCCAGACACAATGGGAACAGACAGGACAAGTCACCCGAACAGAGCAAGCCTCCACAACACCTCAGATTCTAAGTCAGTAAAACATGGGTTTGGGTGCCACCTGGATGGCAATACCTGAACCATATGAGTGGAAAACCACTAGGATCTCTTCTATCCCAAGAAGGAGATGCAGAGCATTCCCAACACCGGGGAAGGATCCCTAACTGGAGCCCAAAAATACCCCACTGTCTAATGTCCCGAAAAAGGGACATCCAACTCCTGAAGGGAATCCAAGTCCCCCGAAGGCAACCCATCCACAAGGAGAACGGACAATCCAGGAGGTCACAATGAAGAAGAGAACCACTAAAGGAACAAGGCCAAAAAGGACAATTTCCTAAAGCAACACCACCCCGACCGGTGGAAGAGGCGCTAAATCCTCTTATTTTCCCACCACGTGGGAAGAAATACTGTACGTTCTGAGGGTATCGGAAACAACAGATATTGATGCAGCAAAATTCACTGACCCAGTCACCAGAGACGGCTATTTAGGACTGAAACAATCCCGAGAGCCACACGGACCCGCAAGTCCTCTTGAGAATGCTTAGCTGAAACTTGTAAAACAAATAACAAGAAACAATGTTAATAGCACTCGGCACCCCAACCTGACCAGTAAGGTATAATAGGCGCCACGTGTCTGAATAAGCCGCGAGACAGAAGATCTGAACCCAAGCAGGACCAGTCTGCAACCAGGGTCATAACTGCCAAGCTGGCTAAATCCGCCCTCAGAGAGGGAGGAAGAAAAAACAGACAAACATGGGACAAACGTCTCCCGAACAACTTCCGTAGAAGCAAACAGCGAGTATCGATCCCAGAGAAAATTCCCGCAGGAAACATAAGAAAAATAAAATTCATCCTAACCGGATAAAATAAAATAACAGGCAACACAAGGGTTAATGCCTAAGAAGAATAGAAAGATCCGCAGGACCAGTGTAACGGAAACCCTATTCTTCCAACAAAACTGGGAAGGATCTCGATAACAAGACTTAACGGAGATGACTTCATCCCCCCCATGTCTAACGAGGTGAGTCATTCGAAAGAGGAGACAGGTGAGTCCCACCGAGAAGGATAGGATCCCCAAACAGCTCAAAAACGTGTCTGAGTAGAACACAAAGGCGAGCCAGCCTGTAACGAAAGGCAAAACACTCAGGAACAGTTACACCTGCAGGGAACTGCACATACCCTCCTGTGGCCAAGAGACCTGGGGCAATCGGGTACGAACACAATCGCAAATAAACATCTGGACTTTGTAGACACGCAAGCGCCAAAAGCATGTAAAAGCGAAAACGTGCCACAACCTCTGGGGGGGAACAATCCACCCTCTGAGGAGGAATAAACATAACTTGGGTTACCCGCATGTGTAGTAGTAGGGAGCGATAGGGCCCCCCCTGAGGCAGATGCCTCAACAGTCCCTTGAATCCCCGAGCCCGAGGAACAAGGCGCTCTAGAACGGCTTAAAGAACATAACTGACTGACCTCAATGGGGCCAATTCGCATTCGTCACAGGACGAAGAATCTGAATCAGAAAGTTGAACAATCTCAACATCAGTATCCTCCATAACTGGATAAAGGATACCAAAAAATGGACAAAATATAAAACAATTTAAACGCCACCTGACACCCACGATGGCTGGGGCACTCACCATCTCCTATGAACCAGACACCAGCGGACTAGAATTCTCAGTCGCCACACAGTCAGGAATGCGGAAATGGAAGACCAGAACGTAAACATGCCCGGTCACAAGGTGAACCGCACAGTCCAAAAAGAGCGTGCCAGACCGTAAGGTCGCGTCACTTCGAAAGGCCGTTATGTTCCAAAAGCCACAAGCCCAGTTAACACTACACATAAGCAGATTGAATCACATAAACATAATTAAAAAAAAACCTGTTCAATAATCCCCCCTCAGGATATATTAACCCTTGATTCCAAGATACTAAAGGAGTCCCACTGAGTCCCTGTATTTTTCATGAGAGTTCGTAGGAACAAATGTGTTACAGTACAATCATGAAGAAGTAAAATGAAACAATCTTACCGGAATCTACGCTGTGGAACAGGAACACGGCCCTTCAAGTGTGACGGATAGTAGCCTCGCCTCCGCCATGGACTTGAGAGAAGAAAGCAGGCAGTGAAGCTAAGTTAGACATTGCCCATTGCTTGTGGAGTTGTTAAAAAGAGTCAGGATGGTTTCGCAGAAAGACTCTTCCTGGATCTCCGGACTATAACTTTCATCCAAGCCCTCACTGAGAGACTGAAAGGATTACTCCCATCCCATGTCGAAGAGTACTACCCTCCATAAGAGACGAAAACAAACTTCTGACACTTCCAACCTCCTGGGACCAAAGGCAAAGAATGACTGGGGGATGAGGGAAGTGGGAGGAGTATTTAAGCCTTTGGCTGGGGTGTCTGTCTCCTCCTGATGGCCAGGTTCTTATTTCCCAAAAGTAATGAATGCAGCTGTGGACTCTTTCCATTTATGAAGAAAATTGTACATTATTGATCTGTCAGAATGGGTAGATAAAGAAAAGTACTTTTGAAAGTTTGACATATGTTTGGGGTTTTTTCCCCATTTTCCCCAACCAAGAGCACCACTTCAAATCTGGTGTTCAAAATGTTCCCATCTGTCAGCTGTACTTATGGATTTTGAAAATGCTGTACTCTATATGGTCTTCGTGAAACCATAACCTGTGGTACTCAGTCTCATACCATTAGATCTGGTTAAATGCAGGATTTAGGCTTGTTTGTATGTATTTCAAAATTAAGTATGTAGTGTAAACAGAACAGTGTTAAGTTAACCTGTCTCATTTCAAACACTGAGCAATCTTAGCCTGATAGTATAACATTTTATGCAGATGTAAAAATCTTAGATAAAATGCCTCCTGGCATCTGAAAAGTCCTTGCATAAAGGGGCAGTAAACTGGTAAACTATGTAATACAATATATATATATATATATATATATATATATATATATATATACATACATATATATATACATACATACATATACATACACATACAGTACATAAATAAAAAAGATTTTATGTATTGAGGAGGAAACATTTCTGCATGGTTTTAAATATAGAATTACTACAGCATTGTTAAATAATCATAAATACACTGCTGCATATTGCTAAAAAAAAAATAAGTGTTTTTATGGACCCCAGGACCCATCATACAACTACCACACTGAAGTTGCAATCTGAAATTGCACAAATAAATAAAAAAAACATTTACTAATTAAGTCCGACCTATTCTCTGCCAAGTCTGTCTCACACTGTGCATAGTGGTCTAGTGCACTAATATATTTGTTTTAATAATAGTTGTGCTTGTCTCATGGGGCCCCCTGGCCCACTGAGCCCCTAACAGGAGTCACCCTATTCACCCCCTGATGGTAGCCCTGGGTGTTACCAGAGTGCTCTAAACTCTAACTAGTTATAATCTTCAAAAAAGAATAGAAAGAGAACAACATCAATTTGATAATAGAAGTTAATTGGAAAGCTGCTTAAAATTGCATATCTGAATCATGTAAGTTTAATTTTGACTTCACTGTCCCTTTAATGGGAAACAACTTTTACAGTATAGTGTCTTTTTAAAAAGGCAAGCTGTACAAGCCTGAAACAAATAAAGGGGTCTTTCATTCAAGAAGTATAAGATACTTAATGTAGAAAGCTCCTTTATTTCTTTCAATCGATCGCCGTTCTAAGCTACTAAGGAGCCCACGGCAGATCGCTGTTTTGCTTGAGAGGTGACGTTTTCACCTCTTAGCCAATAGCTGTGCAGTAAATTCGGCTTGGCACCTTTGGGAGCCGGATTTACCGTACGGCTATTTGCTAAGAGGTGAAAACCTCTTAGCAAAATAATTTTTTGCCGTGGGCTTCGTTAGCAGCTCAGAACGGCAATCGGTTGAAACAAATAATGGAGCTTTCTACATTAAGGATCTAATACATCATGAATGAATGTCCCCTTTATTTGTTTCAATAGTCTGTTTCAAAAACGCTAGGATTGACTTTCACTTGAACAACTAGTGACCTATAAATAGATGCTGCAAGACAACTGTCAATTTACTTTTCTTTAGATCTTTTAACGAAGAACCAGCTGTTAAATAAAAAGAAAATAAATAAAATGAAATAGGTGTTTATTACTTAAGTATAACTACACACAGCTGTAACATGGATTCTGTAAAGGGATAGATGACATCTGTACTGGAAGAAAATAACACACCTGACCATGCCTAAACAAACAATACAATTTACAAAAGAAAAATGCTTCCTCTTTAAATGTTATAATAAATAAAGGAAGCATAGGAAGTTCTATATCAATACTACATTTGAACAATAGCTTAAAGTTATATTTATACTTCATGAGAAGCTTCATAGACAAGACTAGGGGACCTGTCATCACCTGTCAAATACATTTAGCCAGTATTTGCAGTAAATTTCAGAAGGGATTTAAACTCAGGATAAAGCTCCAAGAAAAAAAATGGAGGAAAAGAAGCTCTCCCAAAATAATTTAAGGGGGGGGGGGGGTAGAAACACAAGGGGAAACCTTAAATGTACTAAAGGGGTTATCCTCTAAAAAAAAAAAAAAAAAAAAAAAAAAGTAGTAGAACAAGCATATTACAGCTTTTACTGCCTTTCCTAAATTTAACCATACACACCTTGCACAAGAACTCAGGAGAGAATTGCTGAACCTTCAGTCAGTTAAAGGGATAGTTAACACCAAAAATAAATATTCCAAGCTATGTGCAAATATGTGTAAAGTGCTTCAAGAACAGGACTGGTATACATAGATACACACAGGTTACAACAGATACGAGAGCCAGCAAGATGGAGGAGCCCTTAAACTATACTGTCGTCTTCTGGAGGACTGCACTGTAGGGTAAACAGCAGTGGATATCTTCTGAGTTGCTGTCCATAAATGCATTAATAGAACACAGATTATCCTTGAATCACTTGCAAAATCCCTGGCAGGCCCCCTCATGGTCAGAAAGATGTTTCTATCTATTTCAGTCACCACTCACCCACCAGTACTGTGATGGTTTTAGGGGTGTAAGATAATTAGAAGAGAATGTTATTAAATTCATTGTTTTGTGAATTAAATAGCAATATATATATATATGTGTGTGTGTGTGTGTGTGTGTGTGTGTGTGTGTGTGTGTGTGTGTGTTGACCAAAGAAAAGTTTTCCAGGTGGTCAGTAAAATTAGTTAGGTGGTGCATCCACTAAAAAGGTCAAAATTAAACTTGCATGATTCAGATAGAGCATGTCATTTTAAGATACATTTAAATTAACTTCTATTTTCAAATGTGCTTCGTTCTCTTAGTATCCCTTGTTAAAAAATGAATATGCACATATCATACACTAGTGAGAGCTGCTTTTAATTGGTGCCTGCACACATTTGTCTCTTGTGATTGGCTAAATAGATATTTTCAGCTTCCTGTCAGTAGTGTAATGCTGTCCCTTCAGCAATTGATAACAAGAGAATGAAGAAAATTTGATAATAGAATTAAATTGAAAATTTGTTTAAAATTGTATGTTCTATCTGAATCATACAAGAACATTTTGGGGTTTACTATCCCTTTAAGCTTCCAAAATATTAAATGTGTGGCCCCTTGTGTTAGGAAGTTGGCCCTCACTGATACAAGAAGTTAACTCTGACCTGGCAGATAAGGGTTAAAGTTTTTAACACTATCTAAAACCACTCCATGCTAACACCTACACTTCCTCCCTGAGCATGTTATGAAAAAAAGAGAAGTTCACTACTGGCAATACAAAGCATAACTTGGACAAAGCTGCTAATCACCATACTCACTACAGTTACTGAACAATTCAATCACTCAAGTTTGGATTCACTCATCCGTACTTACTGTACCATAAGCTGCTGTACAGATCCATTGTCGGTGATCAGCTCATTCAATTTCAACTCTAGGTGGACTTTTCCCTGAAACAAAAATTATGGATGTGAAAAAGAAGGGATTACATATAGATAAAAACAAAATTTATGCTTACCTGATAAATGTATTTCTCTTGTGGTGTATCCAGTCCACGGATCATCCATTACTTGTGGGATATTCTCCTTCTCAACAGGAAGCTGCAAGAGGATCACCCACAGCAGAGCTGTCTATATAGCTCCTCCTCTAACTGCCACTCCCAGTCATTCGACCGAAGACAAGCAAGAGAAAGGAGAAACCATAGGGTGCAGTGGTGACTGTAGTTTAAAAATAAAAACACACCTGCCTTAAAATGACAGGGCGGGCCGTGGACTGGATACACCACAAGAGAAATAAATTTATCAGGTAAGCATAAATTTTGTTTTCTCTTGTAAGGTGTATCCAGTCCACGGATCATCCATTACTTGTGGGATACCAATACCAAAGCTATAGGACACGGATGAAGGGAGGGACAAGGCAGGTGCTTAAACGGAAGGCACCACTGCCTGCAAAAACCTTTCTCCCAAAAATAGCCTCCGAAGAAGCAAAAGTATCAAATTTATAGAATTTTGAAAAAGTATGAAGCGAAGACCAAGTCGCCGCCTTACAAATCTGTTCAACAGAAGCCTCATTCTTAAAAGCCCATGTGGAAGCTACCGCTCTAGTAGAATGAGCTGTAATCCATTCAGGAGGCTGCTGGCCAGCAGTCTCATAAGCTAAGCGTATTATACTCCTTAGCCAAAAAGAAAGAGAAGTTGCCGAAGCCTTTTGGCCTCTCGTCTGTCCAGAGTAGACAACAAACAATGCAGATGTTTGACGAAAATCTTTAGTAGCTTGTAAATAAAACTTTAAAGCACGAACCACGTCAAGATTGTGTAAAAGACGTTCCTTCTTTGAAGAAGGATTAGGACACAGTGACGGTACAACAATCTCCTGATTGATATTTTTTATTAGATACCACCTTAGGTAGAAAACCAGGTTTGGTACGTAACACTACCTTATCGGAATGAAAAATGAGATAAGGAGAATCACATTGTAAAGCAGATAACTCCGAAACTCTTCGAGCCGAGGAGATAGCTACTAAAAACAAAACTTTCCAAGATAAGAGCTTAATATCTATGCAAAGGTTAAAACGTAACCCCTTGAAGAACCTTAAGAACTAAATTTAAACTCCAAGGCGGAGCAACAGGTTTAAACACAGGCTTAATTCTGACTAAAGCCTGACAAAACACCTGCACGTCTGGAACCTCAGCCAGACGTTTGTGCAAAAGAATAGACAGAGCAGAAATCTGTCCCTTTAAGGAACTTGCTGACAAACCCTTCTCCAATCCATCTTGGAGAAAAGATAATATCCTAGGAATCCTGACCTTACTCCATGAGTAACCCTTGGATTCACACCAATGAAGATATATTTACACCATATCTTATGATAGATTTTCCTGTTGACAGGCTTTCGCGCCTGTATTAAGGTATCAATGACCGACTCGGAGAAACCACGCTTTGATAAAATCAAGCATTCAATCTCCAAGCAGTCAGCCGCAGAGAAATTAGATTTGGATGGTTGAAAGGACCCTGAAGTAGAAGGTCCTGCCTCAGAGGCAGAGTCCATGGTGGAAAGGATGACATGTCCACCAGATCTGCATACCAAGTCCTGCGTGGCCACGCAGGTGCTATCAAAATCACTGATGCTCTCTCCTGCTTGACCTTGGCAATCAGACGAGGGAGCAGAGGAAACGGTGGAAACACATAAGCCAGGTTGAAGGACCAAGGCGCTGCTAGAGCATCTATCAGTGCTGCCTTGGGATCCCTGGACCTGGATCCGTAACAAGGAAGCTTGGTGTTCTGGCGAGACGCCATGAGATCCAGTTCTGGTTTGCCCCAACGTTGAATCAACTGTGCAAACACCTCCGGATGGAGCTCCCACTCCCCCGGATTAAAAGTCTGTCGACTTAGAAAATCCGCCTCCCAGTTCTCTACTCCTGGGATATGGATAGCTGATAGGTGGCAAGAGTGAATCTCTGCCGAACGAATTATCTTTGAAACCTCCAACATCGCTAGGGAACTCCTTGTTCCTCCTTGATGGTTGATGTAAGCTACAGTCGTGATGTTGTCCGACTGAAATCTGATGAACCTCACTGCCGCTAGCTGAGGCCAAGCCTGAAGAGCATTGAATATCGCTCTTAGTTCCAGAATGTTTATCGGAAGGAGAGCCTCCTCCTGAGTCCATGACCCCTGAGCCTTCAGAGTTCCAGACTGCCTCCCAGCCTAGAAGGCTGGCATCTGTTGTTACTATTGTCGAATCTGGCCTGCGGAAGGTCATACCTTTGGACAGATGGACTTGAGATAGCCACCAGAGAAGAGAATCCCTGGTCTCTTGATCCAGATTTAGTAGAGGGGACAAATCTGTGTAATCCCCATTCCACTGACTGAGCATGCAGAGTTGCAGCGGTCTGAGATGTAGGCGGGCAAACGGCACTATGTCCATTGCCGCTACCATTAAGCCGATTACTTCCATACACTGAGCCACCGAAGGGCGAGAAGTAGAATAAAGAACATGGCAGGAATTTAGAAGTTTTGACAACCTGGCCTCTGTCAGGTAAATCCTAATTTCTATAGAATCTATCAGAGTTCCCAGGAAGGAAACTCTTGTGAGAGGGGATAGAGAACTCTTCTTTTCGTTCACTTTCCACCCATGAGACCTCAGGAATGCCAGAACAATGTCCAGATGGGACTTGGCAATTTGGAAATTCGACGCCTGTATCAGAATGTCGTCTAAGTAAGGGGCTACTGCTATGCCCCGCGGCCTTAGGACCGCCAGAAGTGACCCCAGAACCTTCGTAAAGATTCTTGGTGCCGTAGCTAACCCAAAGGGAAGAGCCACAAACTGGTAATGCCTGTCTAGGAAGGTGAACCTGAGAAACCGATGATGATCTCTGTGTATCGGAATGTGAAGATAAGCATCCTTTAAGTCCACGGTAGTCATGTATTGACCCTCCTGGATCATAGGTAGGATGGTTCAAATAGTCTCCATCTTGAAAGATGGGACCCTGAGAAATTTGTTTAGGATCTTGAGATCTAAGATTGGTCTGAAGGTTCCCTCTTTCTTGGGAACCACAAATAGATTTGAATAGAATCCTTGCCCCTGTTTCTCCTTTGGAACTGGGTGGATCACTCCCATACCTAGGAGGTCTTGAACACAATGTAAGAATGCCTCTCTCTTTATCTGGTCTGCAGATAATTGTGAAAGGTGAAATCTTCCTTTTGGGGAAGAAGTTTTGAAGTCCAAAAGATATCCCTGGGACACAATTTCCAACGCCCAGGGATCCTGGACGTCTCTTGCCCAAGCCTGGGCGAAGAGAGAAAGTCTGCCCCCTACTAGATCCGTTACCGGATCAGGGGCCAATCTTTCATGCTGTCTTAGAGGCAGCAGCAGGCTTCTTGGCCTGTTTACCTTTGTTCCAAGCCTGGTTAGGTCTCCAGACCGGCTTAGACTGGGCAAAATTTCCCTCTTGTTTTGTATTAGAGGAAGATGATGCCGCGCTCGTCTTAAAGTTTCGAAAGGCACGAAAATTAGTTTGTTTGGTCCTTAATTTGTTAGACCTATCCTGAGGAAGGGCATGACCTTTTCCTCCAGTAATATCAGAAATGATCTCCTTCAGTCCAGGCCCGAATAGGGTCTGCCCCTTGAAGGGAATATTGAGAAGCTTAGACTTTGAAGTAACGTCAGCTGACCAGGATTTAAGCCATAGCGCCCTACGTGCCTGAATAGCAAAACCTGAGTTCTTAGCCGTTAGTTTAGTTAAATGAACAACGGCATCAGAAACAAATGAATTGGCTAGCTTAAGCACTTTAAGCTTGTCAAGTATATCATCCAATGGAGTTTCTACCTGTAAGGCCTCTTCCAGAGACTCAAACCAGAAGGCCGCAGCAGCAGTGACTGGGGCAATGCATGCAAGAGGCTGGAGAATAAAACCTTGTTGAATAAACATTTTCTTAAGGTAACCCTCTAACTTTTTATCCATTGGATCTAGGAAAGCACAACTGTCCTCGACGGGGATAGTTGTACGCTTAGCTAGGGTAGAAACTGCTCCCTCCACCTTAGGGACCGTTTGCCATAAGTCCCGTGTAGCGGCATCTATTGGAAACATTTTCTTAAAAATAGGAGGTGGAGAGAACGGTACACCTGGTCTATCCCATTCCTTAGTAATAATTTCTGAAAACCTTTTAGGTATTGGAAAAACATCAGTGTAAACAGGCACTGCATAGTATTTATCCAATCTACACAATTTCTCTGGCACTATTATGGTGTCACAGTCATCCAGAGTAGCTAAAACCTCCCTGAGCAACACGCGGAGGTGTTCAAGCTTAAATTTAAATGTTGACATATCAGAATCAGGTTGAAGCATCTTCCCTGAGTCAGAAAAATCACCCACAGAAAGAAACTCTCCTGCCTCAGCTTCTGCATATTATGAGGGGATATCAGACATAGCTACTAATGCGTCAGAGTGCTCTGTATTTTTTCTAGCCCCAGAGCTTTCTCGCTTTCCTTGTAACCCTGGTAGTTTGGACAATACCGCTGTAAGGGTATGATCCATAACTGCCGCCATGTCTTGTAAAGTAAACGCCATGGGCGCGCTAGATGTACTTGGCGCCTCCTGAGCGGGAGTCCCTTGAGCAGGAGTCAAAGGTTCTGACACGTGGGGCGAGTTAGTCGGCATAACTTTCCTCTGGTGATAAATCTTTTAATGACAGAATATGATCTTTATAACTTAAAGTAAAATCAGTACATTTGGTATACATTCTAAGAGGGGGTTCCACAATGGCTTCTAAACATAATGAACAAGGAGTTTACTCTATGTCAGACATGTTTAAACAGACTAGCAATGAGACCAGCAAGCTTGGAAAACACTTTGATAAATGTAAACAAGCAAAAAATAAAAACGGTACTGTGCCTTTAAGAGAAACAAATTGTCAGAAATTGAAAAACAGTGATAAAAAGCAGTAAATCTTACGAAATTTTTACAGTGTGTATAATAGACTAACAGAGCATTGCACCCACTTCAAATGGATGATTAACCCTTTAGTTTCAACACCAGATCAAAAAAACGATATAAGCGTTTTTCAACAGTCACAACAAACCTGCCTGCCCATATAACGACTTTGAAAGGCACAAAAACCCTTTAGAGAGGTCCTAAGTGCTCAGGGGACTCCTTCAGGGAAAACTGATGTCTCAAGCTGCAAAATCTAATGCGCATTTAGGCGCGAAAATAGGCCCCTCCCAACCTGTATTCACAGTGAGAGGGCCTAACAAAACTATCCCTAGGCAAAATCTAGCCAGCCATGTGGAAAAAACTGGGCCCCAATAAAGTTTTATCACCAATATGTACAAAAAAAAGTTTAAACACTTCCAGCAAACGTTTTATTTTTCAGTAATGTGAGAAAGTAATAAGAATATTACCTTTTACAGCAAGCATGATACTAGTCGTTATTAAATCACTGTAATCAGGCTTACCTTAAATAAATCCGGTATTAACAGCATTTTCTAGCATATTCATTTCTCTAGAAAAATTTAAACTGCACATACCTCATAGTAGGAGAGCCTGCACGCCATTCCCCCAGCTGAAGTTACCTCTCTCTTCAGTTATGTGTGAACAGCAATGGATCTTAGTTACAACCTGCTAAGATCATCAAAGACCACAGGCAGACTCTTCTTCTACTTTCTGCCTGAGGCTAAAATAGTACAACTCCGGTACCATTTGAAAATAACAAACTTATGATTGAAGATGAACTAAAAAAAAAAAAAAAAAAACACCACATCTCTCTAGCTACTTCCTTTCTTGTCGAGAGCTGCAAGAGAATGACTGGGAGTGGCAGTTAGAGGAGGAGCTATATAGACAGCTCTGCTGTGGGTGATCCTCTTGCAGCTTCCTGTTGGGAAGGAGAATATCCCACAAGTAATGGATGATCCGTGGACTGGATACACCTTACAAGAGAAAACACGCATCAAGACTGTTTTAAATAATAAAAAAATAATGATTACACACACACATATACATTATATATGTGCATTGGAACCCTTTGCAGTCAAGTAGCTGAAAACATGAAAAATCATATTTAGCAATACTCATATTTAATAAAGTGTTTGACTATGTCATGTAAATATTTCACATTTAAAAGTTCTTAACATAGGGCAATGGGTTTGATGTATTTTTAAATGTGTGTGTATATATATATATATATATATATATATATATATATATATATATATATATATATATATATATATATATATATATATACACATACAGGGAGTGCAGAATTATTAGGCAAATGAGTATTTTGACAACATCATCCTCTTTATGCATGTTGTCTTACTCCAAGCTGTATAGGCTCGAAAGCCTACTACCAATTAAGCATATTAGGTGATGTGCATCTCTGTAATGAGAAGGGGTGTGGTCTAATGACATCAACACCCTATATCAGGTGTGCATAATTATTAGGCAACTTCCTTTCCTTTGGCAAAATGGGTCAAAAGAAGGACTTGACAGGCTCAGAAAAGTAAAAAAATAGTGAGATATCTTGCAGAGGGATGCAGCACTCTTAAAATTGCAAAGCTTCTGAAGCGTGATCATCGAACAATCAAGCGTTTCATTCAAAATAGTCAACAGGGTCGCAAGAAGCGTGTGGAAAAACCAAGGCACAAAATAACTGCCCATGAACTGAGAAAAGTCAAGCGTGCAGCTGCCAAGATGCCACTTGCCACCAGTTTGGCCATATTTCAGAGCTGCAACATCACTGGAATGCCCAAAAGCACAAGGTGTGCAATACTCAGAGACATGGCCAAGGTAAGAAAGGCTGAAAGATGACCACCACTGAACAAGACACACAAGCTGAAACGTCAAGACTGGGCCAAGAAATATCTCAAGACTGATTTTTCTAAGGTTTTATGGACTGATGAAATGAGAGTGAGTCTTGATGGGCCATATGGATGGGCCCGTGGCTGGATTGGTAAAGGGCAGAGAGCTCCAGTCCGACTCAGACGCCAGCAAGGTGGAGGTGGAGTACTGGTTTGGGCTGGTATCATCAAAGATGAGCTTGTGGGGCCTTTTCGGGTTGAGGATGGAGTCAAGCTCAACTCCCAGTCCTACTGCCAGTTTCTGGAAGACACCTTCTTCAAGCAGTGGTACAGGAAGAAGTCTGCATCCTTCAAGAAAAACATGATTTTCATGCAGGACAATGCTCCATCACACGCGTCCAAGTACTCCACAGCTTGGCTGGCAAGAAAGGGTATAAAAGAAGAAAATCTAATGACATGGCCTCCTTGTTCACCTGATCTGAACCCCATTGAGAAACTGTGGTCCATCATCAAATGTGAGATTTACAAGGAGGGAAAACAGTACACCTCTCTGAACAGTGTCTGGGAGGCTGTGGTTGCTGCTGCACGCAATGTTGATGGTGAACAGATCAAAACACTGACAGAATCCATGGATGGCAGGCTTTTGAGTGTCCTTGCAAAGAAAGATGGCTATATTGGTCACTGATTTGTTTTTGTTTTGTTTTTGAATGTCAGAAATGTATATTTGTGAATGTTGAGATGTTATATTGGTTTCACTGGTAAAAATAAATAATTGAAATGGGTATATATTTGTTTTTTGTTAAGTTGCCTAATAATTATGCACAGTAATAGTCACCTGCACACACAGATATCCCCCTAAAATAGCTATAACTAAAAACAAACTAAAAACTACTTCAAAAACTATTCAGCTTTGATATTAATGAGTTTTTTTGGGTTCATTGAGAACATGGTTGTTGTTCAATAATAAAATTAATCCTCAAAAATACAACTTGCCTAATAATTCTGCATTCCCTGTATATTATATATATATATATATATATATATATATATATATATACACACACACACACACACATCCATTTATAACATAATTTATACTTACCTGATAAATTCCTTTCTTTCATGGTGGTGAGAGTTCACAATCCCTTACTCATGGGAAAAACGTTTCTACAGCTAGGAGGAGGTAAAGTTTCCCAAACCCTAAGAGCTCTATATAAACCCTTCCACCTCACACATACCTCAGTCCAAATTATAGCCAAGTAAGCTAAGTTAAAAAAGAATTAAGAACTATAAATGGAGCATGGAAAAAAAGATGTGCTCAAAAAACAAAAAGGGCCCTAAGAAAAGGGTGAGGGTTCATGGATTCTAACCAACATGAAAGAAAGGAATTTATTAGGAAAGTATAAATTATATTTTCTTTCATCCACGATTCCTTACTCAACTTTTTTTCACTAAGAAAATAAATCCACAACTCCACAAAAAAAATTTTTTTTTTATAATGTACTTAAAAACAGATACAAGTCTCAAGTAGCCACAACCTGCCTGCATGACCTTTCTACCAAATGCTACTTCGGAAGTAGCAACAACACCATAATAGTGAAATATAGTGAAAATATGAAGAGAGGACCAAGTAGCTGCTTTGCAAATCTAATCAACTGAAGCATTATTCTTGAAAGCCCAAGAAGTGGCAACTGACCTGGTAGAATGAGCTGTAATCAGCTGGGGAGGAGAGTGGCCTGTATCTGAATAAGCCCTGTGAATCAGAAGTTTCAACCAAGAGGTTAAAGCAACCGCAGAGGCTTTTTGGTCTTTTCTAGAACCAGACAAAAAGAACAGACTAGAAGTCTATCTTAAATTCTTAGTAGCATCAACATAATATGGCAATGCCCTGATAACATCCAAATAATGCTAGGATTTTTCTGAAGCATTCTTAGGATTGGGACACAAAGAAGGAACAACAATCTCTCTGTAAATGTTGTTAGATGAAACAAACTTTGGACAAGAATTCAAAAACTGTCCTGAAAACAGCCTTATCCTGATAAAAAAAAAATCAGATAAGGAGAATCTCAAGAAAGAACATATTCAGAAACTCTTCTAGCAGAAAAATTGCCAAAATAAACAACACCTTCCAAGAAAGTAGGTTAATGTCCAATTTATTCATAGGAGGATCTTGCAAAACTTAACACCAAGTTAAAGGGTCAGAAAAGTGTGTTTTTAAAACTAGTAGTTAATCTGTAAACTGCCTGTATAATACTTGCTGATTGTAAATAGTTTCAAAATAATAATCCTTTTCATACTTTTTCGATTTTGAAGAAGCCGCTTCTTGCCGCGGTATAGCAATAGCTGACAGCCCCGGGAGAAAGCAACTGAAATGGGTTCAAGCAATCGACCAATCATATTGTTTATTATAATTACTGAAATGAATATTCATTTAGGCAATGCGCGATCCCTTTCGCAATCACATTAGTGTTACTACATACACCCATGTCTCATCAGTGTGAAGTGTTTGTCAAAGTATTTGTGCTTGCGTATTTCACAGAGCAAGTCTGCACGTACTCATAGCGTATATCATTCTATGCCAGTTAGTTGGTTGATAGAGAATAGAATTATGGGAACCAATATGGTGGTGCGTGCTCCCGAGGGCTATATGTAGAGACATCCGTGAATGGCTTTGCATAATTAGGTAAACGGAGGGAGTGCAAACATGGACATTTTTTGCAAGGAATTTATTATATGGAAAAAAAAAAAAAAACATGCAATATCAATGTGTTTGTTTAAACCGTTAAGTTTTATTCTGAAGGTTTACTGTCCCTTTCAGATTCCAAGGAGGAGAAATAGGCTTAACAACAGGCTTAAAACCAAAGCCTGAAAAAAACAAACATCAGGAAGATAAACCTTTATCTAAAACATTCCGCAAAAACTGAAGAATCCTAGGAATTCGAAAAGAATGCCAAAAGAAACCTTGATCCACACATCAGGAAATATAAGTCTTCCAAACTTTGTGATAGATCTTCCGAGACACAGGTTTACAAGCCTGTATAAAAGAGAGTCAATAACAGAATCTGAGAACCCTCTATGGTTCAGCGTTCAATTTCCATGCCATCAAGTTGATAGATTTTAGATCCGGATTGAAAATGGGACATTGAGACAGAAGCTCTGGCCAGGGAGGACAACTGGACATCTGTACCAGACCTGCAAACCAAAGGATTTCTCCTCTTATCTCGGAAATCACCCTGGAAGAAGAATCAGAGAAGGAAAAAGACAAGAAGGCTGAAAGACCAAGGAAGCAATATAGCATATATTGCTACTTCATGTGGATCTTTTGGCTTTGCATAGTACCTGGGAAGTTTGTTGTTTAAATGAGAAGCCATCAGATCTACCTCTGGTAGACCCCAAAGGTTCACTATCAAACTGAATACATCCTGATGAAGAGATCATTCCCATGGATAAAGAGACTGACAACTGAGGAAGTCTACATCCCAAATGATCACTCCTGGAATATGAACAGCAATAGTCAGACAAGAATTGATTTCTGCCCAGGAAAGAATTTGAGACATCTCCTTCATGGCCAGGAATCTTATGATTGACAAACTACTGAAGTAACATTGTCTGACTGGAAGTGAAGAAAAGATTCCCTTCTCAACAGAGGTCAAGCTTGAAGGGCCCTGAAAATATCAGAGTTCTAAAATATTGATAGGAAGCCTCGCCTCCCGAGAACTCCAAAGTCTTTGTGCTGTCAGAGACCACCAAACTAAAAGACTTGCATCTGTGGTGGTCCCAGACCAGGTAGAATGAGCAAAAGAAGCCCCCTGAATAATGAACTGATGATTCAGCTAGCAAGCCAGAGACTGACTTGTACTGGAATCTAGAATAATCTTTTGAAATATCTGAGAATAATCCCTGCATCATTGGCACAGCATACAAGCTGAAAAGGCCTCACGTAAAACCGACCAAAGGGGATTGCATCTGAGGCTGCAATCATGAGACCCAAAACTTCCATACACTGAGCCACTGTAGGGAAAGAGAAAGACTGAAGATCCAGACAAGCAGATAATTTCACTCTTCTCTCATCAGTAAGAGAAAGACTCATGGACAATAAATCTATCTGGAAAGCAAGGAAAAGGAAATTTATGCTTACCTGATAAATATATTTCTTTTACGATATGACGAGTCCACGGATTTCATCCTTACTTATGGGATATCGCCTCCTGGTCAGCAGGTGGAGGCAAAGAGCTCCACAGCAGAGCTGCATAAATAGCTCCTCCCTTCCCCCCCAACCCAGTCATTCGAGCGAAGTTAGGAAGAGAAAGGAAAAGCCGAGCAGAGGTGACTGAAGTTTAACAAAAATAAAAACCTGTCTCTAGAAAAACGGCAGGGTGGGCCGTGGACTCATCATATCGTAAAAATAAATAAATTTATCAGGTAAGCATAAATTTCCTTTTCTTTTACAAGATATGACGAGTCAACGGATTTCATCCTTACTTATGGGATACAATACCAAAGCTATAGGACACAGATGAAAGGGAGGGACAAGACAGGAACCTAAACGGAAGGCAGCACTGCTTGAAGAACCTTTCTCCCAAAAACAGCCTCGGACGAGGTAAAAGTATCAAATTTTGAAAAATTGTGAAGAGACGACCAAGTTGCAGCCTTGCAAATCTGTTCAACAGAAGCATTGTTTTTAAATGCCCATGAGGAAGCCACAGCCCTAGTAGAATGATCCGTAATTCGTTCTGGAGGCTGCTGTCCAGCAGTCTCATATGCAACACGGATGATACTCTTCAGCCAAAAAGAAAGAGAAGTAGCCGTAGCTTTCTGACCCCTACGTTTCCCAGCAAAAACAACAAATAATGAAGATGTTTGACGAACATCCTTAGTCGCCTGCAAGTAAAACTTTAAGGCACGGAGCCACGTCCAAATTATGTAACAGACGCTCCTTCTTAGAAGAAGGGTTAGGACATAATGAAGGAACAACAATTTCCTGATTAATATTGTTGTTAGAAACAACCTTAGGAAGAAAACCAGGTTTGGTACGTAACACCACCTTATCAGAATGGAAAATAAGATAAGGAGAATCACATTGTAATGCCGAAAGCTTAGAAACTCTGCGAGCAGAAGAAATAGCAACCAAAAATAAAACTTTCCAAGATAATAAATTAATATCGATGGAATGCATGGGTTCAAACGGAACCCCTTGAAGAACATTAAGAACTAAATTTAAACTCCAAGGAGGAGCAATTGGTCTAAACACAGGCCGGATTCTAGTCAGGGCCTGACAAAAAGATTGAACATCTGGAACATCTGTCAGACGCTTGTGTAGCAAAATAGACAAAGCAGAAATCTGTCCCTTTAAGGAACTTGCTGACAACCCTTTCTCCAATCCTTCTTGGAGAAAAGATAAAATCCTGGGAATCCTAACCCTACTCCATGAGTAGCCCTTGGATTCGCACCAATAAAGATATTTACGCCATAGCTTATGATAAATTTTTCTAGTAACAGGCTTGCGTGCCTGAATCAAAGTATAAATAACTGCATCAGAGAACCCCCGCTTAGATAAAATCAAGCGTTCAATCTCCAAGCAGTCAGCTGCAGAGAACTTAGATTCGGATGATGGAAGGGTCCCTGAATGAGAAGGTCCTGTCTCAATGGAAGCTTCCACGGCGGCAGAGAGGACATGTCAACCAGATCGGCATACTAAGTCCTGCGAGGCCTCGCAGGAGCGATTAGAATCACCGAAGCCCTCTCCTGTTTGATCCGTGCAATCAACCGGGGAAGGAGAGCAAACGGTGGGAACACATAAGCTAGGTTGAACGACCAAGGCATCTATCAGTTCGGCCTGAGGATCCCTGGACCAGGATCCATATCTTGGGAGCTTGGCATTCTGATAAGACGCCATTAAATCCAATTCTGGTCTGCCCCACCTGAGAATCAGGGTGGCAAAGACCTCCAGATGGAGTTCCCATTCCCCCGGATGAAACGTCTGTCTGCTCAAGAAATCCGCCTCCCAGTTGTCCACTCCTGGGATGTAGATTGCTGACAGATAACAAGAGTGAGCCTCCGCCCACCGAATTATCTTGGCTACTTCTGTCATCGCTAAGGAACTCCTTGTTCCTCCCTGATGATTGATGTAAGCCACAGTCGTGATGTCTGACTGAAAGCGGATGAATTTGGCCGAAGCCAACTGAGGCCAAGCCTGAAGCGCATTGAGAATATTGCTCTCAATTCCAGAATATTGATTGGAAGTAGAGACTCTGACCGAGTCCACACACCCTGAGCCTTCAGGGAATTCCAGACTGCACCCCATCCTATTAGGCTGGCGTCCGTTGTCACTATCAGCCATGAGTGTCTTTTCGGAAGCACGTCCCTTGGGACAGATGTTCCTGCGACAACCACCAAAGAAGCGAGTCTCTTGTCTCCTGGTCCACATCTATCTGAGGAGACAAATCTGCATAATCTCCATTCCACTGTCTGAGCATGCTCAGTTGTAGAGGTCTGAGATGAAAACGAGCAAACGGAATGATGTCCATTGCCGCCACCATCAATCCAATTACCTCCATGCACTGAGCCACTGATGGCCGAGGATTGGACTAAAGGGCTCGGCATGTATTCAGAATCTTTAACTTTCTGACTTCCGTCAAGAAGATTTTCATGGATATAGAGTCTATTAGAGTTCCCAGGAAAGGAACCCTTGTCTGTGGAATTAGTGAACTTTTTTCTAGATTCAGCTTCCAAACGCGAGTCCTTAGAAAGGACCAAAGCATGTCGGTATGAGACTTTGTCAGTTGATAAGACGAAGCCTGGATCAGAATATCGTCCAGATAAGGCGCCACTGCAATGCCCCGTGGTCTGAGAACCGCTAGCAGAGACCCTAGAACCTTCGTGAAGATCCTGGGTGCCGTTGTCAGCCCGAAAGGAAGAGCCACAAACTGAAAGTGTTTGTCCAGGAAGGCAAACCTCAGGAACTGGTGATGATCTTTGTGGATAGGAATATAAAGATATGAATCCTTTAAGTCCACAGTAGTCATATATTGACCCTCCTGGATCAATGGAAGAATTGTCTGAATAGTCTCAATCTTGAATGATGGAACTCTGAGAAACTTGTTTAGACTCTTGAGATCTAAAATGGGTCGGAATGTTCCCTTTTTTTGGGAACCACAAAAAGATTTGAGTAAAACCCCTGCCCCTGTTCCTGTATTGGAACGGGACAAATTACTCCCATAATGGAGAGGTCTTTTACACAACATAAGAACGCCTCTTTTTATCTGGTCTACAGATAATCGTGAAAGCAGGAACCTTCCCCCTGGGAAGGAATTTTTGAACTTTAACTGATAACCTTGAGACACGATTTCTAGTGTCCAGGGATCCTGAACGTCTCTTATCCAAGCCTGGACAAAGAGAGAAAGTCTGCCCCCCTACTAGATCCGGTCCCGGATCGGGGGCCGCCCCTTCATGCTGTCTTGGGTGCGGCAGCGGGCTTTTTGGGTTGTTTGCCCTTGTTCCAAGCCTGGTTGGGTCTCCAGATGGCTTTGGCTTGAGAATAGTTCCCTTCCTGTTTAGTGGCAGAGGAAGTGTGGACTCCTTTGAAATTACGAAAGGAGCGAAAATTACTTTGTCGTCCCTTTTGCTTAGATGTCTTATCTTGAGGGAGAAGGTGACCCTTACCTCCCGTAATGTCAGAAATAATTTCTTTCAAATCAGGCCAGAATAGGGTCTTTCCCTTGAAAGGAATAGACAAAAGTTTGGATTTAGAGGACACATACGCAGACCAAGATTTTAACCATAAGGCTCTACGCGCCAAGATGGAAAATCCTGCATTTTTAGCCGCCAATTTGGCGATCTGAAAGGTGGCATCCGTGAAAAAAGAATTAGCCAGCTTAAGGGCTTTAATTCTATCCATTATCTCCTCTAAAGAAGTCTCTGTCTTAAGAGATTCCTCCAAGGCTTCGAAACCAAAAGGCAGTCGCAGTTGTAACTGGTATAATGCAGCCCGTCGGTTGTAATAGAAATCCTTGATGAACAAATAGCTTTTTTAGAAGACCCACAAACTTTTTATCCATAGGGTCTTTGAAAACACAACTGTCCTCAATACGGATAATCGTACGCTTAGCCAGAGTAGAAATAGCTCCCTCCACCTTAGGGACCGACTGCCAAGAGTCCCGAACGGTGTCAGCTATAGGGTACATTTTCATAAAAATAGGGGAAGGTGAGAACGGGATACCCGGTCTTTCCCATTCCCGCGTAACAATTTCCAAAATTCTCTTAGGAACTGGAAAGACATCAGAGTAAGAAAGAACTTCTAAGTACTTGTCCATCTTACACAATTTCTCTGGAGGTACCACAATAGAGTCACAGTCATCCAGAGTCAGCAAAACCTCCCGCAGCAACAGGCAGAGGTGTTCCAGTTTAAATCTGAAGGACATGACGTCCGAATCTGTCTGAGGAAACGCACTACCTGAGTCAGATAGTTCCCCCTCAGAAAGGGTCTCCCTACCCCCCAAGTCAGATCCCTGGGATGGTACATCGGAGATAGCCATTAAAGCATCAGAAGTCGCAGTGACCACATGGGTTTCTGCCCTGCTGCGTTTGCCTTGCAACACTGGCAACTTAAACAAAATTTCTGTGAGAGTGGATGACATAACTGCAGCCATATCCTGCAGAGTAAAAAAAGCAGACGCCGTTGAAGAACATGGCATCGTTTGTGCGGGCGTTAAAGGCTGTGACGCTTGGGGAGAAAATTGTGGCATACCCTGAGTCTTATCAGTCTGAGATTGGATATATCTTTATTAAAGAAAATCTTTCCTTATATTCTAAAGCCCTCTCAATACATGGGGGGCACAGTGTAACAGGAGGTTCCACAATGGCATCTAAACACATAGGACATGTACTGTGTTCAAGGTCCTCCATAGTGTCAGATTACAAAGGCAAGCGTGGTCAAGTCACTGATAAACAAGAACGATCAGTGTAACAAAAAATAGTGTACTGTCTCTTTAATAAGTTTTCACATTTATCCCAAATATGACTAAAATAAAATAATATCTATTAGGTGCGGTCCAATGTATATCTCGCACTCCCCACGTGGGCCCTGCTCACACACCGGTCCCTGAAACAAACAGTCACCTCTCCGCAGCGGCTCCTACCTGCCTCAGTGACCACCGCTACCCTCCAACAGCGTGCCTAGGACCGCTTGGAGATTATCGTGACAAGTGGACCTAGGGGCTGCACAAGAACACACTCTTATCACTAGGACTCCTGATGCGGAACTGCGCAAACCAAGCGCGTGAAAACAAGTCCCGCCCATCGTGGGCGGAAACAAAACGAAACCGGGAAAATAGAAAATGGCAATCTAATGTCATGTACCCGAATCAGTCACATTTCTTTACACAGTAAATCTCCCCAGCGTCAGCCAACAACTCCTTGTTCCCACATATAAATAAACAGAGTTATGCCCGTTATGGTACTCGCAGCTGAGCACTAAAATTAACCTCCCAGCGCTTCTGGCTAATGTAAAATGATGCCGGACTGTCTGGAAAATTTAACAGTGTGTGGGTTGTCATATGGTTACCTTTGCTAATGACATCCAAAATACTAGCAAAGGAAGACCCCCAGAGCCTATACCCCCAAAATGCAATAGTATAGTACAACCATTTCTGAGTAAATGCCTCAAAGCCCCAGAAATAAACAGACTGCACTTCCCTCCATGCTGAGGAACAAAATGAAAATATTCACAGTGTCAAGAGGTCCACTTCTCCTGAGGTCCTGTGAAAAGTGAAAGATTCACTAAGTCCATATCCAGGCAGCACCAATATGGGAGGCGTAGTGAGACTAAAACCTCACAAGTTCCCCTAAATGGTTCTTCCAGAAGCTGCCCGGTAGTAAAATAGTACACTTTGACACCATTTAAAAATAAAAAAACTCTTGATTGTAGAATCTAAACTAGCACCTCATTTTACCTCACTCCTATCACTAACAAAGGCAAAGAGAATGACTGGGTTGGGGGGGGAAGGGAGGAGCTATTTATACAGCTCTGCTGTGGAGCTCTTTGCCTCCTCCTGCTGACCAGAAGGCGATATCCCATAAGTAAGGATGAAATCCGTGGACTCGTCATATCTTGTAAAAGAAAGTAATCCTTGGGCCCTATGTACTAAAGGTCGAGCGGACACGCTTCTCAATTCGAGAAGCTGACCCGCTCAGCTTAGCTGTCCGTATGTATTATCAGACTCAATATCAGGTAAAAATTCCTCATCATCTGAGGACATCTCACCATCAGAAGATACAACAGTATTTTCAGATTAATGTACAGCTATAGATCACAGCATTAGAAGAATATACTATAAGCTGAAGAAAAAAAAACTCTCCATCTAGAGATACACTATTTTCCATTAATCTAGTATCTTTCTTCAAGGAAGAACACCCCAATAATAAATATTGCAACAATATTGGCCCAAGTGCACCCATGTACTGCAAATAGCAGACTCATAAAGGTGGAACACAAAACTATACTGTATATCAATATTATAAGCACCTACAATTACAATGCCCTTAAGCACTGTAACAAAAAGCTAAATTTCCATAGCTTTTTATCTAATATGAAATTACAAGTATAACATGAGATGTATATATTATAACTAAAATGTGCCCCCTTCTTCTCATTGTAAATGGTGCAATTTACCACCATGGGCACCGGAATCCAACTCAGAAGAGAACTTCTGATGCACGACACAGCAGGGAGGAATGACCGTAATAGGAGGAAAATGCGCCAAACACTGCTTAGGAAAATGCTTAAACACATCACTGATGATCCTCCGAGCAGCACTTTGAATCATCTGCCACAGTAAAAAATGGACTGCAGCCATCTTAGTTGAGGGGGAGGTGCCTAGTGAAGCGTCATCACGTGACTTCAGCGATGACGTATCCGGACCGGCTTAGCACACCAGCTCACTGGCTCACACGCACAGGCTGAACTGTGCGATTAAGCCAGTATAGGGATGGGTTGGAGGGTGGGAGTGGCGTCTCTCCATTAAAAGCAATGACACAGGCATGTAGGCTATAACGCACGTGCGGTTAAATAAAAAAAAAAAACAGTGGTGTTTTAACTTTTTAGGGGGTATAAATTAAATATATTTTTCCAAAAGGGGGGCTTTTGGAAAAATTATATTTTCTTCAGAATTTTTTTTTTCTTCTTCTTTTGACTGGGGGTTCACGTGCAGGTGTGCACAAATGTAGGAGCCTCCACTGCTTTACCTGCAAATTTATACTGCAGTGTCACACCATTAACCGTTTCTTTTTAGTTTCTGAATTGTATAGCTTTAACTCCCCCCACACATTTCCTTCAATGGCTGTATCTACTGTTTCTTTCATATAATTGGCAAGAGTCCATGAGCTAGTGACGTATGGGATATACTATTTTGAGGTTTCCCAAACCTCAAAATGCCTATAAATATACCCCTCAGCACATCCATACTTATTGATTTTATGGTTTTCCTCGCGGGAAATCTTTTCAAAGGTTCTCTGTTATCGGTCGTAGAGATTCATCTCCTACCTCCCTTTTCAGCTCGATGATATACTCTTATATACAATTACCTCTGCTGATACTTTTTCAGTACTGATTTGGCTATCTGCTATATGTGGATGGGCGTCATTAGGTAAGTATGTTTTTTCTTATTTAAGACACTCTCAGCGATGGTTTGGCGCTTTATGTATTAATACAAAGTTTTAAATATATGTATTTTACTTATATTTGCCATGAGTCAGGTCTATGTATATTTCCTTTTGCAGACTGTTAGTTTCAGTTTGGGAAGAATGTTTAGGAAGTTATTTGTATTACTTGGGGTATAGTCCTTTTTTCAAAATGACTTTTTTCTTCTAATTTCGTGGGCAAAATTAGGCTTGCAAGGGCGCAAAATGCTGTTATTTATTGTGTCATTCTTGGAGCGAGAATTTTTTGGTTGCGAAGGTACGTCTTTGATGACGCAAGTTTGTCATTTCCGGCGTCTTAGTTGAGGCCAGGTTTCCTTGCAGGAGGTTGCGCCTGTTATGACGTGAGTTGCGTCATTTCCGGGTGTTGTTGGCGCCAAAAAAATTTCAACTTCCTTTTGCGTCATACTTGGCACCAAATAAATGTGTTTTTTTTCACCCCACTTCCTATATGCCTCTTGCCTTCTATGCTCAGAGGCCTATGCTGTTTGCATTTTTTCCCATTCCTGAAACTGTCATATAAGGAAATTGAAAATTTTTCTTTAATGTTTTTTCTTTTACATTTTGCAAGATGTCTCAATCTGATCCTGTCTCTGAAGCAAATGTTGGAACCCTGCTGCCTGATCACAGTTCTAACAAAGCTAAGTGTATCTGTTGTAAATTAGCTGAGATTATATCTCCGGCTGTAGTATGTAACAGTTGTCATGATAAGATTTTGCATGCAGAAAACATTTCCATCAATACTAGTACAGTTTCTGTTGTTCCTTCAACATCTAATGTACATGAGAGACATGAAAAATGATATTGCTGATGCGATACAGAAGGCTTTGTCTGCTATTCTGCCTTCTAATAAACGTAAAAGGTCTTTTAAAAACTTCTCATAAAATTGATGAAATTCCTAATGACCGACAACATACTGAAATATCCTCCTCTGATGAGGATCTCTCTGATTCAGAAGATCCTACCTTAGACATTGACATTGACAAATCTACTTATCTTTTCAAGATTGAGTATATTCGTTCCTTGTTAAAAGAAGTCTTGGTTACTGTGGATATTGAGGAGTCTAGTCCTCTTGATATCAAAACTAGTAAACGTTTAAATTCTGTTTATAAACCTCCTGTGGTTACTCCTGAGGTTTTTCCAGTTCCTGATGCTATTTCTGGAGTGATTGCTAAGGAATTGATTAAGCCTGGTACTTCTTTCATTCCTTCTTCTAGGTTTAAAAGGTTGTACCCTTTGCCAGCGGCTAGATTAGAGTTTTGGGGAAAAGTCCCCAAAGTTGATGGGGCTATTTCTACTCTTGCCAAAAGTACTACTATTCGTATGGAAGACATTACTTCTTTTAAAGATCCTTTAGATAGGAAGCTTGAATCTTATCTAATGAGAGCGTATTTATATTCTGGCTATCTTCTCAGGTCCGCCATTGCTATGGCCTTTTTGTTGGATAGCTTAACTCAACAGGAAACAGATCCTGATTTGTCTAGCATTGTTCGTTTGCTTCAACATGCTAATCATTTTATCTGTGATGCTATTTTTATATCATCAAAATTTATGTTAAATATATGTATTTAGCTATTTGAGCTAGAAGAGCTTTATGGCTCAAATCTTGGAATTCTGACATGGTATCTAAGTCTAGATTACTATCTCATTCTTTCCTAGGTAACAATTTATTTGGTTTTCAGTTGGATTCAATTATTTCAACTATCACTGGGGGGAAGCAAGTTTTTTTTGACTCAGGATAAAAGATCTAAGGGTAAATCTAAACCTTATAATCGTTTTCGTTATTTGACAGAACAAGGAACAGAAAACCAATCCTTCCCCTAAAGACTCTGACTCCAATTGGAAACCTTCAAGTTGGAATAAATCCAAGCCTTTTAAGAAACCAGAGCCAGCCCCTAAGTCTGCATAAAGGTGCGGCCCTCGATCCAGTTCAGCTGGTGGGGGGCAGATTGAAATTATTTGGGCAGATTCTGTTCAAAATCAGTGGATTCAGAGTATTGTCTCTCAAGGGTATCGAATAGGTATCAGAGTAAGACCTTCTGTGAGAAGATTCGCTCTCTCTCACGTTCCAGCAAATCTGGTGAAGGCTCAGGCTTTTCTGAAGTGTGTTTCAGAACTAGAGCTTTCAGGAGTAATAATACCAGTTCCATTTCAGGAACAGGGTCTGGGGTTTTATTCAAATCTATTCATGGTCCCAAAGTAAGAAAATTAATTCAGGCCAGTTCTGGTTTTGAAGCTTTTGAATCATTTTGTAAGAGTCCCAACTTTCAAGATGGTGACTATGAGGATTATTTTGCCTTTTGTTCAGCAAGGTCATATGTCCACGATAGACTTACAGGATGCATATCTTCACATTCAATTTCAGCCAGACCACTATCTGTTTCTGAGATTCTCTTTCCTAGACAAGCATTACCAATTTGTCGCTCTTCCATTTGGCCTAGCAACAGTTCCAAGGATATTCTAGGTGCCCTTCTAACTGTAATCAGAAAACAGGGTATTGCTGTGTTTCCTTATTTTGACGATATCTTGGTACTAGCTCAGTCTTTACATTTAGCCGAATCTCACACAAATCAACTAGTGATGTTTCTTCAAAGACATGGTTGGAGGATCAATTTACCAAAGAGTTTCTTGATTCCTCAAACAAGGGTCACCTTTTTAGGTTTCCAAATAGATTCAGTGCCCATGACTTTGTCCTTAACAGACAAGAGACGAATGAAATTTGTTCCAGCTTGTCGAAAACTTCAATCTCAATCATTCCCTTCAGTGGCTATGTGCATGGAAGTTTTAGGCCTCATGACTGCAGCATCGGACATGATCCCCTTTGCTCATTTTCACATGAGACCTCTACAGCTTTGTATGCTGAATCAATGGTGCAGGGATTATACTCAGATATCACAATTGATATACTTAAATCCCAACATTCAACTCTCTCTGACTTGGTGGTTAGACGATCATCGTTTAATTCAGGGGGCCTCTCTTGTTCGTTCTACCTGGACTGACTCACAACAGATGCAAGTCTTTCAGGTTGGGGAGCTGTCTGGGGATCTCTGACAGCACAAGGGTTTTGGAAACATCAAGAGGTGAGGTAACCAATCAATATTTTAGAACTCCGTGCTATTTTCAGGGCTCTTCAGGTTTGGCCTCTGTTAAAGAGAGAACCATTCATTTGTTTTCAGACGAACAATATCACAACTGTGGCATATGTCAATCATCAGGATGAGACTCGCAGTCCCCTAGCTATGAAAGAAGTATCTCAGATACTTTCTTGGGCAGAATCCAGCTCGTCTAATTTCTGCGGTGCATATCCCAGGTGTATTGGGAAGCGGATTATCTCAGCCGTCAGACCTTACATCCGGGGGAGTGGTCTCTCCATCCAGATGTATTTTGTCAGATTGTACAGATGTGGGGTCTTCCAGAAATAGATCTGATGGCTTTTCATCTAAACAACAAACTTCCCAGGTACCTGTCCAGGTCCAGGGATCCTCAGGCAGAGATGGTGGATGCTTTAGCAGTTCCTTGGTTTTACCAAACTGCTTTTATCTTTCTGCCTCTAGTTCTTCTTCCAAGATTATCTCCAAGATCAACATGGAACAATCATATGTGTTTCTGATAGCACCAGCGTGGCCTCACAGGTTTTGGTATGCGGATCTTGTTCGGATGTCCAGTTGCCAGCCTTGGCTGCTTCCTCTAAGACCAGACCTTCTGTTTAAAGGGACGATTTTCCATCAGGATTTAAAATTGATAAATTTGAAGGTATGGAAATTGAATGCTTAGTCATAGAGGTTTCTCTGACTCAATGATTAATACTATGCTACAGGCTTGTAAGTCTGTCTCTAGGAAAATTTATTATCGAGTTTGGAAGACCTATATTTCATGGTCTTCGCATAAATTCTCTTGGCATTCTTTTAGAATTCCTAGAATTTTACAGTTTCTTCAGGATGGTTTGGATAAAGGTTTATCTGCAAGTACTTTGAAGGGACAAATCTCTGCTCTGTTTTATTTCATAGAAAGATTGCCAAGCTTCCTGATATTCACTGTTTTGTTCAGGCTTTGGTTCGTATCAAGCCTGTTATTAAATCAATCTCTCCTGCTTGGAGTCTTAATTTGGTTTTGAAGACTTTGCAGGCTCCTCCTTATGAGCCTATGCATTCTTTAGATACTAAACTACTTTCTTGGAAAATGTTGTTTCTTTTGGCTCTCTTCAGCTACAAGAGTTTCCGAATTGTCTGCTTTCTCATGCGAGTCTCCTTTTCTGAATTTCCATCAGGATAAGGCTGTTTTGCGGACTTAGAATTCACAACCTTAGGAAGAAATGTAAACTAACATTAGTAGGGAAATTGTTGTTCCTTCCTTGTGTCCTAATCCCAAGAATGCTCTTGAAAGATCTTTGCATTCTTTGGATGTTGTAAGAGCTTTGGAATATTATGTTGACGCTACTAAATATTTCAGGAAGACTTCTAGTCTATTTGTTCTCTGGTTCTAGGAAAGGTCAGCTTCTGCAATTTCTTTGTCATCTTGGTTAAAGCTTTTGATTCATAAAGCTTATTTGGAGGCTGGACAGTCCCCACCTCAGAGGATCACAGCTCATTCTACTAGATCAGTCTCCACTTCTTGGGCTTTTATGAATGAAGCTTCAGTTGATCAGATTTGCAAAGCAGCAACATGGTCTTCTTTGCATACATTTACTAAATTTTACCATTTTGATGTATTTGCTTCTTTTGAAACAGTCTTTGGTAGAAAAGTTCTTCAGGCAGCTGTTTCAGTTTGATTCTTCTGCTAATGTTTTAAGTTTTTTTCTTTCAAATTTATGAGAAAAACTTATTTTTTGTGGATTTATTTTGTTCTGCGGAAAATGTCTGTTTTTATTTTATCCCTCCCTTTCTAGTTACTCTTCTGTGAACTTCCACATCTTGGGTATTTCTATCCCATATGTCACTAGCTCATGGACTCTTGCCAATTACATGAAAGAAAACATAATTTATGTAAGAACTTAACTGATAAATTCATTTCTTTCATATTGGCAAGAGTCCATGAGGCCCACCCTTTTTATGGTGGTTATGATTTTTGTATAAAAGCACAATTATTTTTCCAGTTCCTGTTTTTGTATGCTTTTTTTACTCCTTATTTTATCACCCCACTACTTGGCTATTCGTTAAACTGAATTGTGGGTGTGGTGAGGGGTGTATTTATAGGCATTTTGAGGTTTGGGAAACTTTGCCCCTCCTGGTAGGATTGTATATCCCATACGTCACTAGCTCATGGACTCTTGCCAATATGAAAGAAATGAATTTATCAGGCAAGTTCTTACATAAATAATGCTATATGTATTGTTGTTTTGGTAGAATGCAAAAGTGAACAGGGATTATCTGTTGGAAATGCCTAGAAGCTGTGAACTTAGTTGAAATACAATGCCTGTGTCTAAACACTGATAAGGGGGTGGACTACAATGCTCCAGACAGCATGGCTTTGTAATTAATTTTGCTCATTTTTGAAAATTAAAAATTGCTGGCAAGTATTTTAAAATAAACTTTTTATTTATTGAAGGAAAAGTTCAGCTCGCTGAGACAACCTCCAAGGAGGAGAGAAGGCATCCTCACCAGGTCCGTTCCAGATGGATGTGGGCGATTAACCAGGAAGGAGCAAGCAGAGAAAAACAGATATGGAATTAAACTTCCATGGAACCGCTAACACGTCAACCAACACTGCTTGAGGATCTCTCAATCTCGACCTGTATCTGGGCAGATTGGTATGAAGACAGAAGGTCATAAGGGCAAACCATCAGAGCATTGAAATAGTTCACAATTTCAAATATTGATTTTAAGGGAGGACTCCTCCATTGACCAAGTTCCCTGAGTCTTCAAGGGATCCCAGACCGTTCCCCAGTCAAGAAGGCTGGTGTCTATAGTCACAATCTCACCAAAATGTTCTTGAAAAACACGTGCCTTGAGACAGGTAAACCAGACAGAGCGAACAGGAGAGAAATACTCTCGTATGGCAGTTCAGGGTGATCGGCAGAGACAAATCTGAATGGTCGCCGTTCCATTGCCTGAGCATACCTTGATGTAAAAGTCGCAGATGGAATCGAGTAAAGGACTATTCTTCATGGCAGTCACCATGAGACACACTGCCTACATGCATTGAGGCACAGCGGAAAAACAGTGGATTAAAGAGATATCAAAAAATCATCCAGATAAGGAGCCACCGCGATTCCTTGGAGCAGAGCTAGGTAAAAGAGCGTTATGAACTAGAATGGTTGTCCAAAAAGGAACGAAAAATGGTTCCTGAGGATTAGAACATGAAGGTATGTATCCCTTGGGTCAATAGAAGCTATACCTTGACCTTTCTGAACCAACGAAAGTATGGATAGGATATTCTCCTATTGAAGGATGGAACCTTCAGAAACTAAGACCCTCTAAGTTCAGTAAAAGACTAAACATTCCCTCTTTCTTGGGAACCACGGATAGAAAGAATAAACACCATAGGCCCAGCTGAGAGGGGAACTGGGACAATCAACCTGGAGGACAGATCCTTACCCATCCAAGAAGGCTGTCCTCCAGTCTGGGAAAAGATAGCCTAGACAGAGGACGACAGTCTATCAGCTACATAACTCGGTCACAGCTCGGGGGCTGACCCTTTATGCCAATCTGTAAACAGAGGAGGGATGCAATGGACTTCTTGTTCTAGTCCAGGAAACTCTTTAGGTTGATCAGGCTTGGAAGAGACCCGGAGATCACAGTGATCGAATGAAAAGCAACAAAAAAATGCCAGATAAGCGACCCTTGGTTCTAGACTAGAACCATCCCAGACAAGGAGACACCCCAAAAGGTTAGAAGATGGAGAGAATCTCTTAGTTTTCATTAACAGTCTTTTAGGGTTAGTGGTCCAGTGAAGAATAAATTCTTAAACAAAAAAGATTAAAAGGTGAAAGGAGTGAGAATACAATCTTGAACCTCTATCCCTGTGAAGGGAAAGTCTACACCAAAATTGTTATTGTTTAAAAAACATAATTTATGCTTACCAGATAAATTCCTTTCCTTCTTGGCAGGGAGAGTCCATGACTTCATTTCTTACTGTTGGGCAATACATCACCTGGCCACCAAGAGGAGGCAAAAACACCCCAGCCAAAGGCTTAAATATTCCTCCCACTTCCCCTATCACCCCAGTCATTCTGGGAAAAGTAGGAAAAACATCAGGGTATAAAGGTGCCAGAAGAAATATAAAAAGGGAGCCACCCAACAAAAATTATGTGCGGGGTGGTGGACTCTCCCTGCCAGAAAGGAATTTATCTGGTAAGCATAAATTATGTTTTCCTTCCGTAAGGCACGGAGAGTTCACTACTTAATTCCTTACAGTTGTGAAAACTATACCCAAGCTCCAGAGGACACTGAAGGAATAACGGGAGGGAGCAAAAGAGAGGCGGACCCTAGTCTGAGGGCACCACAGCCTGCAAAACTTTTGCCCCGAAAGCTACTTCAGCCGAAAAACACTTTAAACTTGTAAAATTTAGAAAAAAGTGTGTAAGGAGGACCAGGTAGCCTCCTTAAAAATCGGATCCATAGAGGCTTCGCTCTTAAAAGCCCAGGAGGAAGCCACTGCTCTAGTGGAATAAGTCGTTATCCGCTCAGGGGGCTGCTGTCCCGCTATCTCGTAAGCTAAGCAGATGATACTCCTCAACCAGAAAGATAGGGAAGTCGTAGTAGCCTTCTGCCCCTTATGCGTCCCCGTATAGATGGCAAAGAGGAAGATTGTCTGAACTCCTTAGTAGCCTGAAGATAAAACTTTAAGGCCTTAACCACATCCTTCACTGAAAAAGAATTGGGACACAAAGAAGGAACAACAATCTTTTCATTAATGTTACGATCAGACACCACCTTATGGAGGAACCCTAATTTAGTAGGAAAAACCGCCTTAGCATGGAAAACAAGGTAAGGGGGTTAACATTGCAAAGCAGAAATCTCAAACTCTGCGTGCAAAAGCAATAGGCAACAAAAAAAAAGAACCTTCCAAGATAATTTAATTTCAACAGTATGCATAAACTCAAAGGAGCCTGCTGTAAAACACGAAGAACAAGATTGAGGCTCCAAGGCAGAGCCCCAGATCTAAACACAGGTCTGATCCTAACAAACATATAAAGAGATATCCACAGAAGGAATGCATTTAGCACTCAGACTACAAAAAAGGCAATGTTCCGGTTAATAAAACATAACTTTTAATTAAGACATAAAAATGTACTTGACAAAACTAACACACAAAAATTAAAATCTGTACTCTGTGGGGCTATTTAATAATTGTATTGGACACAGGAAGTGGTACGTATTAAGTAATATGTGGCCTTATCATATATTAGTTCCACCACATCATTCCCATACCAACTGTAAGAGTATAGTTTGCGGATAAGTCTAACAGTGTGTAAGTCTAATGGTACGTCAATTCCACGTTTATTGCACAAAGATATAAATCTTATGTGTTAAGTATATCACAGTCTTATAGTCAATCCCCAATCAGGTTGGGCTAGGGATTGGCTGTATATTTGCTTGTTACTTAAAGCACATGTAACCGTGTCAAATATAAAAAAAACAACATGGAATGACAATTGTACTGTCTAGTAACCGGATATAATTCTGTCTGTCCAGTATTCTCACAGTATATACACCTGTACAGGTCTATTCCCTAAATTGACAGGTTTCCCTAGTATATGTATAAGGTTATCTATTGACCAGATCTATATCCGTCTGTCCGGTGTTCCCTCAGTGTATAGGTCAAATGCCTGTATTGTCAGGTTTACCTATTGGCGTGAGGGGCAGTGTGGGTCTACTAGTAATGGAGCTGGTAAAATGGTACTATTGGCCTAAAGGTCTGATCCTAGTCAGAGCCTTAACAAAGGACTGCACATCCGGAAGCTCGGCCAATCTGCTGTGTAGTAACACCGACAAGGACGACATCTGTCCCTTCAGGGAACTAGCAGATAGACCCCTTTCCAGTCCATCCTGGAGAAAAGATGAAATTCACACCAGTACAAGCAAGTTCTCCACACCTTATGATGGATACGACGAGTAACTGGCTTACAAGCTTGAATCAGAGTGTCAATAACACTCTCAGAAAACCCTCTCTTGGCTAAGACTAAGCGTTCAATCTCCATGCAGTCAGCCTCAGAGAATCTAGATTTTTATGTACAAAGGGACCCTGTATCAGCAGATCTCTGCGACAAGGTAACCTCCACTGAGGAGATGAGGACATCCCCACCAGATCCGCAAACCACGATGGAGCAATCAGAATCACTGATGCTCACTCCTGCTTGATGCGAGCCACCACACTAAGGAGAAGCAGTAATAGAGGAAAAGGAGGGGAAAGATATAGGAGTCTGAACCTCCATGGTACTGATAGGGCATCTATCAGTTTTGCCTGAGAATCCCTCAACCTCGACCCGTACCTGGGTAGCTTGGTATTGAGGCGGGATGCCACGAGATCTATCTTCGGTGTCCCCCTCTCTGCTTATCTCTGCAAACACCTCGGGTGGAGAGACCATTCCCCTGGGAATTGCCTGCTGAAGAAGTTCACTTCCCAGTTGTCCACACCCGGAATGTGGATTGCTGACAGCGTACAGCTGTGAGTCTCAGCCCACTCTTGTATCTGAGATACTTCTCTCATCGCCAAGGAACTTCTTGGACCCCCTGATGGTTGATGTAGGCAACTGAAGTTATATAATCTGATAGGAATCTGATAAACTGGGACGAACTCAGAAGGTGCCAAGCATTCAAAACATTGAAGATTGCCCAGAGTCCCAATATATTGATCGGAAGGGAAAACTCCTCCCGAGTTCACAGCCCTTGTGCCTTCTTGGCATCCCAAATGGCTCCCCAGCTGGAAAGGCTTGTGTCTGTAGTCACAATCTCCCAGGACGGTCTCAAGAAACACGTGTCTTAAGACATGATCTGGACAGAGAGACAGATCTAAATGGTTGCCGTTTCATTGTGTCAGCATGCATAGTTGTAAGGGTCTGAGATGGAATCTGGCAAAGGGAATGATGTCCATACAGGACACCATGAGTCCAATCACCTCCATACACTGAGCCACTGAGGGTCTCAGGGAGGCCTATAGAGCAAGACATGCAGAAATTAGCTTGCAACGTCTCTGATCGGTTAGAAATATCATGGATATGGAATCTATTATTGTCCCCAGGAAATTCACCTTGGTATTTGGAGTAAGAGAACTTTTTCAAGTTTATCTTCCATCCATGTGATCGAAGAAGACTAAGAAGGGATTCCAAATGTGTTCTCCCACTAGACGAAAAGACGATCTCTGTACCAAGATATCATCCAGGTAAGGCGCTACTGTACAGTACACAATACCTTGTGTTCTGGCAACAGAGAGAAGAGTCCCCAGAACCTTCGTAAATATCCTTGGAGCAGTAGCTAGGCCAAATGGAAGAGCTATGAACTGGAAGTGCTGGTCCAGAAAAGCAAACCTCAGGAACTGAATCTTCCCTGTGTATCGGAATGTGACCTTCAGGTCTTTGGTGGTCATAAACTGTCCTTCCTGAACCAAAGGAAGGATTGACCATGTTGTCTTCATCTTGAAAGAGGGGACACTCAGACACTTGTTTAGGCACTTTATGTCCAGAATTGGATGAAAAGTTCCCTCCTTTTTTGGAACCACGAAAAGGTTAGAATAAAACCTCAAAACCTCTTTCTGCTGTAGGCACCGGGACAATTACTCCTAGAGAGGAGAGATCCAGTACGCAACCTAAAACGGCAGTCCTCTTTTCAGGTCTTGTAGACAGTCTGGAGAGTAGGAATGTGCACCTGAATGGATGAGATTTGAATCCTATCCGGTATCCCTGAGATAGAACCTCCAGGACCCAAGGATCCTGAACATCCTGGAATCAAGCGTCTGAAAAAAAGACATAGTCTGCCCCCTACTCAATCCAATCCCGGATCGGGGGCCGCCCCTTCATGCCGATTTGTTCTCGGCGGGCTTCTTAGTCTGTTTGGACTTATTCCAGGACTGAGCTGGCTTCAAAGTACTTTGGGCTGCTCCGACTTGGATAAGGATTGCTGTCATTGTGATTTGTCAGAACGAAAAGAGCAAAAATTAGACGATTGCTGTCCATTAGGTCTAAAGGAAGGCACTTTTCCCTCCGGTAAACGTAGAAACAATTGAGTCCAACCCTGGACCCAATAAAATCTTCCACTTGAAGGGAAGAGAAAGTAGTCTGGATTTAGAAGTCAAATCTGCAGTTCGAGACTTCAAC